>NC_069500.1:1418617488-1418622488 GCF_027579735.1 Bombina bombina
ACATGAATGCCTGTTGTTTAATGTCAAGATCCAGGGTGTCCATACTTTGTTTTTAACTCACATGGTGTATAACCAGCTTAGTTTCAGTTCCTCAAACCCTCCTTCATCCACCCTCCTTCCTTTCCAGGGCGGTCTGAGACCTCCGTGTCTTGACAGCAACTCCAGTCTCCTCCTCTGTCACAGAGTCGCACCCACTTAAGGTGCAATAGTCCTAGTTCTGCTGAGGGGAGCTAAATAACCCCAGAGCAAGCCACACAGAAATGTAAGCACCATGTGTTCCACACAGTGTGGGGTGATCACACAGCAGGAACGCTGACAGGCTTGTATATAGTGTAATGTAGGAAGTGTTACTGCCTATTACTAGAGGATCTCACTGTACCTCTAACCAGACTGTGCTCCAGCTCCTCCCACCAGCTTCAGTGGTGTTTACTGAAGCGTTTCTGTTCTCTATCCAGGGTGAACTTAGTTCCAACTAAAAAAATAGTGCATTAACTACATTCCCATATGTTCCCGCTGAACTTTACCCCTGTATCACTATGACTTCTGCTTTTTAACAAAATAAGATATGCCGGGGGGCCCCTATACTTATTAGTGCTATACAAAATTCAAACAGGTATACAGGATCTGTCAGGGAACCTATGAGAACCTGTAAGGAAAACACATGTTAAATAAAATAAATGCATTTTAGAGTATAAATGCAATAGACTTTGGGAGTTCAAAGGAAGAAATGCCAATCTAAATGGGAATTTAACCCCTTCAGGGTCATAGTCCCCAATATAAAGGTCCACCTTGCTTCTTTCTGAAGAAGAATGTTGTCTCTGTCGCAACCTCGTGGGAGCGGTGGTACATGATCAATTATAGTGTATTTTAAGTCCACTACAGTATGCCCTTTAAGTGCAAAGTGTTTTGCGACAGGTTGTTCAGATGAACCCTTCTGTATGACCGACCTATGGTTAGCCATGCATGTCCGAAGATTGTCATTAGTTTTTCTTACATAGAATAAGCCACATGTACAGTGTAATAAATACACTATATAGGTAGTCATACAGGTAAGTTGATATTTGTGAAAGAACCTCCTTCTTCTTCTTAGTAGGATGAGTAAAATATTGACCGGTTTGCAAACCATTACATGCTGTACACCCTAAACACCTGAAGCATCTGAGATTCACAGTTTCCAACCAAGACATCTTCTGATAACATAGTCTAGGATCAGTTTTTACTTGAATGTCTCGTAGGGAAGTAGCCCTCCTATTTCCTATCTGTGGGGATGCCATATGACAAAATAGAAGCCCTGGATCGCTCCTCACAATCTCCCAATTCTTCAAGACTCTCTTCAATTTCATTTTTATCACCTGTGTAGGTGGTCACAAATGTTAATCGGTCTTGTTTCAGTAACATATCGCTCCTCTCCTGTTTAGTGCTTGCTTTAGTTTATCCAATACTTTCCGTGGATAACCCCTCTGTTGGAATCTGGCATACATCTCTTGTAACTGTCTTTATGCTTTTTTTCCATCTGTGTTGTTTCTAAGCACTCTCTTGAACTGTGATTTTGGCAGGGAGCGCTACACACACACATATATATATGTAGATGTATACACATATATATATATATATATATATATATATATATATATATATATATATATATATATATACACACATGAATATACACACACACATATATATATATATATATACACACACATGCATACACACAACACATATAATACACATGCGCACGTACATATATAGATATACACATATACACACTGCACACACACATATTTACACACACATTTACATACACACACGTTAAAAATTGAATAAATGTATTTGTGTTAAATTTAAGTGGCCAATTTAAATTAAAAAAAATCTATTATGCATGTGACAGAGAATCACCTGTAGACCTAAATAACTCTGCTACAGACAAACAAAGTGACTGGAAATGTTTAAAATAAAAAATAATTATATATTGAGATATATATATATATTCTTCAGTGATGCACTAAACAATTCTGCCTAAATTATACATGAGTTACTGAAGTTGGAATTATCATCAAATCTATCTCTCACACTTCTCTGTATTTTGGTGTTGCTTGCCAGCTGTCCCTGAATATAACAATATTAAAAAATCCTATATCCCAAACGCCTAAAATAAACCAGTTTTATTTTTTTTGTACTCTTCACTAATGCTATTAATGTAATTAATATTATGTTCACTCATTTATAAAGCTCCGTTGTACCCTACAGCACAATGAAGTTGAGAATAAAACATAATTAAAACACTATCACAGTGAATAATGTAAAATATATTTGATTACAATCAATTGCTGACTTTATTGTTTGAGGAATTTATATAAAAAATATCATATGTGAGTAGTAAATATTTTGTTGGTAATTCCCTTTATCAGAGCATTTCTAAGAGTCTTTATTTGAAAGTTACATGCGGTGTTGATATCGTTAAGAGAGAATTTACTCACAATATTCCTGTCATTCATGATAAAAAGTAGGATTTAAAGGGACAATGTGCTCAGGCAAGTTGCAGTATAGATTTAATTGTATTCAAAGCTGCTGCAGGATCACAATTTTAAACAAGCTAGGCTTTCTCTCCCACCCCACACTGTGAAATTGATTTCTGCTGTTTGCAGTTTCAACAGGCAACTACAGTAATAAAGCTAAAGGAGCCATTTTACACAATGTAATACACTCTCAAGTAAAATGGATCTTCAGTGCAATGTTTCTATTTAAGCATGTTTGTACCTGTCAAGTAGTAGGAATACATAGAACACTTTTGTGTTTAAATTTACACTTAAAGGGACATGATACCCAAACATTTTCTTTAATGATTTAGGTAGAACAGACAATTTTAAAAAACTTTCCAGTTTACTTCTGTTATCAAATTTGCTTCATTCTCTTGGTATCATTTGTTGAAGGAGCAGCAATGCACTACTGGTTTCTACCTGAACACATGGGTGAGCCAATGACAATCGGTATATATATGCAGCCACCAATCAGCAGCTAGAACCTAGGTTATTTGCTGCTCCTGGGCTTACCTAGATACATTTTTCAGCAAAGGATAATAAGAGAAGGAAGCAAATTAAATAGAAGTAAATTGGAAAGTTGTTTAAAATTGTATGTTCTGTCTAAATCATAAATGTCTAATTATGACTTTACTGTCCCTTTAAATAATGTTGCTTTATATATTTTTATGATAAAAAAAGTTTCAACATGTTAACCCCTTAACAACAGTGATGTAAGCTTCACGCTGTGTGTTACAGGGGATTTAAATGGCTCCAGCAGCGCTGATGTCACCAACAGCTGCGAGACAGGACTATTTCTGCATGTCGTTCTGCTGTTAGTAAAACCTGAGCAATCTCACCACGAAAAAGCTAATGTACAGGGTATATATGCTGTCATTTAGGGGTTTAGGTATCGCTTTTGTATATTGATGGTGGAAAGTTCTTGAGTAAATTTCCCTTTTAAATATGTAAATTTAATGACAGCCATTTTGTAGATGAATTATAAGATAATATTTACTTAAAATGTTTCTAAGGCATTGATTTGATTGAATTCATTTTGAAGGTAATGAAATTCATAAGAATGATATTTAATAACAGTAACATTTTAGCTTTGTGTTTAAGATTCTTTACATAAACTTTGTCTAAATATGTTTTTATATTAACATTTATAATGATTGGTCTCATTTTTCTTTCTCCTGCAGTATCCATATGGGTGTTAGTTGTCTTACATTGGAGCTGCTTTGTACTGGTACACGCGTGTTTAAGTCTGCTGTTCATTTTCATTTTACCACAATTAGGTAAGTGACAGGACCCCCATGCAAGTTATTGTCATTAAGTGTTCGGGCAAAATGTAATACTAGATAACAAGGACTCATACTTAGTGTGATGTATACTATACTGATTAGCTACACTTCATACAACACCATTTAGCCAATCAGTATCCTTCAGAAATGTGGTGCCTTCAGCCTATGCACGTTTACAGATAAAGGCTACAGAGAGGGGATCTATGGATCCTCTATGTTTCCAAAAGATAGCAAGGCTTTAATTTCATTACATAGATAATCTATTCATTATAGCAACAAACAGAAGATGGCCCTAAAAGAAAAAAGGGGGAGAATTATCTCCAGACTAGCCTTGTTTAATTATATATTTAAGAGGTGAAGAGTCAGGAGTGTGCTTTGAGCATATAATGATTAATGTATTCAGAAAAAAAAACCCTATATAAGAGATAGGGAAAACAAAAAGAATGCTCTTATAGCACTTAGATTAATAAACATGGATTAAAATGTAACTTTTACTGAAGATTCATTAAAATGACAGCTTCAATAATAATGTAAGAGTAAGTTATTGTAGACTGCCAGAATAGACATCAAAAACACAACTCCGTTAGAAGAGACTTGTTATAGTGAGTGTAATCAAAAGAATACAATGTTACTAAACCCTGCTTAGGTACAGAGGGATAATATGATAGGTTAGGTGAGACTGCAATATTGTATCAGGGAAAACCTCTAGTTGGGATCAGTGACCAGTATCTCCTATATGGTGTAGGGCAATCGTTCTGTTAGTATTATAGTCCCCTTCCCATCCTTCCTCCCATTCTTGAGCAGCAATATTATTTAGGCTGAATTAGTTATATAATTATGGTCTTCAACAAACAGAGTACTATTAAAACATAAAATGGATGCCCCTGACGTGGTCGCGTTTCACTTTACGCTTCCTCAGCTCTGATCTCAGATCTCTTACATGGACATTTAACTACTGTAGGTATAGCTCTTATATGGATATAATATTTTGTTTTAAAACATAGATAGCCAGTTGGTGCAGATCCTTATATACTTGACCAATTACAAACAAAAAATAAATGGATATGTAGCACAATACGCTTATCCATAAAGGGACTTCAGTACTCTTTCACATTTTTACAAATTTCTTAACATAATTGTGTATAAAGAACATTAAACAAATACATCCTCATTTGTT
>NC_069500.1:1419009988-1419012488 GCF_027579735.1 Bombina bombina
TATATATATATATAGTGTATAGTGTGTGTATATATATATATATATATATATATATATAGTGTATAGTGTGTGTATATATATATATATAGTGTATAGTGTGTATATATATATATAGTGTATAGTGTGTGTGTATATATATATAGTGTATAGTGTGTATATATATATATATATATATATATATATATATATATATATAGTGTATAGTGTGTGTATATATATATATAGTGTATAGTGTGTGTATATATATATATATAGTGTATAGTGTGTGTGTTATATATATATATATATATATATATATATATATAAACAAGTTAAAGTCCAGCACCAATTCACTTCTAGGTAAGGGTGCAAGCAGCCTCTGTCTCACCTTGACAGGTATTAATATACAAAATAGAAATGGCTGCAGCACACCAAGTTAGATTTATAACATTTTTATTACAAGCAGTGAAATACAGGCGACGTTTTGGGCTTCTGCCCTTTCTCAAGCCAAGTGATTAGTACATAATCCAACTCCACCTTTTATAGGCAGTACATGTGACAAACTACAGGTGTAGATAATTACAATTGTAATAGTGCATCTTCTTTCAACAAAAGAGAGACAAAGAATAAACTGTGATTTTGTGTCATAATCATAACTATGCATTTCTTATACAAAAGCACTTTGTGATTCTGAACATTTATAATTCTTTAAACACCTACTTATTATAAAAAACCTAGTGATAATATGAGAGAATTTTTTTTTTATATATAAAAAATGACCTTAACGGTCCAATATCTTATCTGTGAATTATGTGAAATATTTTCTTGTTAGTGAATTTCATTACCATCTATTACTGATATCTGAAAAACCTTTATAAAAGGTGGAGTTGGATTATGTACTAATCACTTGGCTTGAGAAAGGGCAGAAGCCCGAAACGTCGCCTGTATTTCACTGCTTGTAATAAAAATGTTATAAATCTAACTTGGTGTGCTGCAGCCATTTCTATTTTGCATATTAATACCTGTCAAGGTGAGACAGAGGCTGCTTGCACCCTTACCTAGAAGTGAATTGGTGCTGGACTTTAACTTGTTCGTGTAATTTATTCACCAGTCAATAGCACAATTCTGAACAAAATTATTCTAAATACACGCTATGGAGATTCAACAAGATGTGTTTACGTTCTCTGATGTGGAGGCTGCCGCTATTGCCACTCTGGTAAGAGGCCCACGGGATTTTCTGGCTATCCCCGACACAGATCTATGTTCTAAACAGTGGGAACGTGAAAAAAAGAAAGAGGTGAATTGGGAATTACATTCCTCTACTCTTGCTGAATATTACAAATTACGCCGAATCCCGAGAGGCCTGAGAGTGTCATTAAGACCGACACTTTTTATGGAAGACAAAGAATACTGTTCAACCTTTGAAAAGATCCTTAACAAGTGTTCCTTTGATCTTATGATCCTGACGATACAACGTATACAAAAAGAGATACAAACGAACCAACAAAAGATACAAGCGTTGGAGGTCAGTTTACAAGAAAAATTATCCATCACTGATTTCAATACCTTAAAAGCTGACTTGGATACAAAATTGGATGAATTTCGAAAAAGCAATGAAGAAAAGAAAAGAATCAAATTTTCCAGAGATGCGGACGATTACCTGTATGGTCACGTGTACAGATGGGAGTCCCGCGAGACGCGAATGCCCAGAGGTGACGTCAGACGCCAGAGTCGTCGAGGAAGAGAACGCCATACACGATCTGAGGCTAGCGACTCATCACGAAGCAACTCAGTGGGGACTATCTTCCAGTTCCAGTCTCCCTCTCCTTCTTCTTTTTCCCAACAGGTACCGGGCCAAGACGGAGGCGGAGGGGCGGCCGAAAATATCAGAGGCAACGCAAGTCGGCCACCGAGAGGACGTCGGGTGAAACGGTAAATGATCTAGTGATTAACATATCACAGGTACCGTTCACCGAAGGGGAATTGAACTTACTTAATAGGGGTTTGGGCTTTTGCCCTAGTAATACCATTGATTATATGGACTTGGACATTGAGCTATATAGATTCTTTAGACAATTGCGTCTTAAAGCTCACTTTTCTAAAATGCCGTATAATACTGTAAATCTAAATACTGTCAATGACGATTGTTTAAAATTTTCAGATTTTGATTTAATTGCTAAGTCTAGCTTTATTCCGCCTACAAATTACCATCCTATAGAAACGTATATCACATTGGTAAGTAAGGATATAGAAAGACTTAAACATAATATCAGGTTACATAAGGGGATACAAATTAAGTACAATTTAACAGTTGAAGAGAAACAATCCCTCAATAAAATCATAAATAACCCTGATATAATTATCAAAAAAGCGGATAAGGGCGGGGCTATTATAATCATGGATAAAACAAAATACATAGAAGAAATAAACAATCAATTAAGGGATACAGAGGTATATGAAAAGTTGGATAATAATCCATTAAAAACAATACAAAATGAATTGAAAGTTATTGTCCAAAATG
>NC_069500.1:1419017488-1419114988 GCF_027579735.1 Bombina bombina
GACCCAGTAAAATTCTAGCAGAAGGATTACCATTAATCAAAAGAACAGAGTTTGGACTTTTATATAGTTTTCAAATAAAATCTGTAAAACTGCCACTGAATCCAAACTGACACAGATAATTAAGTAAGTGATCCAATAAAATGGAATTAAAGGCCTTCTCTGCGTCTACAGACAGAAGGGCTAAATCTGTGTTGAGTATCTTGTTTCTGATTTTAATTTAGATACGTGACTTGGTTTTATTCCAAAAATAATCTAAAATAATTTTCACCTTCCGCAGATTAAGTGACATATTCCTTCCTTGGTTGAAACCAGTTTGGTCTGGATGAATAATTTTGTGAAGAAATGTATTGTCTGCCAGCTAAAATTGAGGTGAGAATTTTATAATCAGCATTTAAGGCTGATTTTGGCCTGTTAGACGACAGCTGTTCAGAGTCTTTCCCTTTCTTGGGGATTAAGGTAATATTTGCTGCTGTGAAGTAGCTTGATATAGGGGTATTGGTAATGTAATAGGTATTAAAGAGTTTTGTGAGGGTCAGTTTGATGTCTTCCACAAGGATTTTATAAAATTCTGCAGGAAGCCAATCTGGTCTCACAGCTTTATTCAGTTTAGATTCATTGACAGCTTCACAAATCTCATCCACAGAGAAGGGTCTCTTAATTAGCTCAAGGTCAGTCTCAGATACATTCGGGGGTGTAATTTTTTACCAGAAAAGTTTCTTCATCCACTTTTGTATATAATTTCTGGTAAAATTTGAAAAATACGTCCCTAATGTTCTTATTGTCTGTGAATCTATGACATCCCTCCTTAATTGACGCAATATCATTTTTACTCTTCCTATTCTTAGTTATTTTAGCTAGGAATTTTGCTGAGCACCCAAAATAGCCTTTAAACTATTATTGATTGTCTTGTCCTCCTCAAAACATTTTTGTTTTAAAAACACCTCCCTTTCGGTTCTAACTTGGCAGTATTTATCCCAATTGTACTTGGAATTGTTAGATCTATAGCGATGTAGCACATTTTTAACCTTTATCTCCCCCGCTTTTTTTTCCAGCCGCACATATAAGCTTTAATTCGGCCACTTAACACCGCTTTTACAGTTTCCCAATAAGTTTCAATTTTATCGTAATACCCCTTGTTATGAAAGTGAAAATCGTTCCTAACATATAACGAGGAAATGAGAAGGTAATATTTGCATTACCTTCAGATCTTATTAATTGGAACTTGATAGAGATTATCGCATGATCCGAGACTAATATATTGTGGATCTTAGGGGCAGATTCCAATAAAATTAGTTGTTCAGAAATAAGGATGTAATCAATTCTTGAGAAAGAACAGTGTGATTTAGACTTGCATGTATATGCATATGTATCTGGGTATTTAATTCTCCAAATGGCTTTAAGTTTTATGGCTGTTCAAAATTTTTTAAAATTTTAGGGCTATTTTTTTGTTTCTTACTATCTCTTTAAGAGAGGACCTATCTAATTTGGGACAGAGTGTCATATTAAAGTCACCACCAATAATTATCCTGTCGCTACAGAATGGGTATAATTTACCTTTAATCGTATCCCAAAATTCCAGGGAGAAACAGTTAGGACCATATATATTACCTATCATGTAATATATGCCAAAGATTTATAAATGAACAAATATATATCTACTATTTGGATCCCGGTTAACTTTTAAAATCTAATATTCTAACTTTTTATGAATTAAAATGGCTACGCAACATCTCCTTTTAACAGAGGGTGTAGCCTTTGAGAAAGCCAAGCCAGGCGAAATGTACATCAGGCACTCTTCCTACGGCTGTATCAACCACTAAGTGTAACTATGCAAGTCACATTTCACTAGTCAATGTGTTTATTATAACATATCTATAGAATCATATTACCTTTCATTGAGCGTATTTTTGGTTTAATTTGTGTTTGTGAAAACTTCACTCTTGCCTATACAAATGGGTCTGTGTAATATGCTGAATGTATGGACTATGTGAATCTTGCTACCTACACTTCCCCTCTTAGTCACTATACTAATTTTGTCATAGGGAATATTTTGGACAGACCTACACCGGTCCAGTATTGCACTAGATAGTATAATTTTGTTTGAGGTCAATCCTCTTTTTTAGTTTAATCTTTTCTTTATTTAGATGATTCAAAAAATTATTTAACAATAAAGAAACAAAAAGAAAAATTTCAAAACATTTCAAAAAGAAAATTCCACAGAATATAAAATTGTTGCTTTGTCAAGTTCGCATTTCTGTTCAAGTCCATCAGCTTGTTTTTACCTCCAGAGTTCAAATTTCCCAGAGTTTTTTTTTTGTAGCATCAAGGTATAGTACCACATAACAATATTAATAGACAGTCATGGACCAATACACTACAGTATTACGTCAACAAGTTGCTTACAAGATTGTTTATCTACAGTTTTCTTGTCTTTAACAGTGAGACAATTAGTTCTGCAAGAATAATTTCAATATGGGTAAGCATTTGGCTGCTCTGCATTTACCCTACACTAGTACTCAAGCTTAATCCTGTAGGTCCTCCCCCTCCTCAGCGTTAGGATGGTAGTAGGAGTCCCAGAGGAACATCATTTCTGCAAAGTAATCCAATCTACCTATCGTGTAATAGTAGAATCTTTCTAATGATAAATTAGTTTTCATCTGCGTTATCCACATAGTTACTGTGGGTTCTGTATCTGATTTCCAAAGTCTAGGGATGACCTGCTTTGCACTACATATGGCTAATTGGAGAAGTGATGTGTATTGCTTGAAGGGGAATTTAGGGATTGTATGAAACAGGTATACCAAGGGGTCTAATGGAATGCTAAAATTCAGCAACTTATTCATCTCTATGTTAATGTTCTTCCAATAATCTATCTTGGGGCATTCCCACCAGATGTGGAAAGGGGTTCCTTTTCCTGCACATTTTCTCCAACACCTATCAGATACTTCGGGGAATATAAATTTCAACCTGTGAGGGATAAGGTACCAACGGAGTAGGAATTTGTAATTTGTTTCCATTAGGGCTGCTGAATGGGTGGATCTAGCTGTATTCTGAAAGATCTTTAGACATTCTTGTTCTGTAAGAGTGTAGGGGAGTTCTTTGTGCCAGGAATTGACTGTTGAAGTGTGTAAAGTCTCGGGGGGAGTGATTAGGAGTTGATATAGGAGGGAAATGGCGTGTGGTTGTGGGGAGTCCTGAGTGCAAAGTTTCTCAAGTGTGGTACGCTCTCTTGTGATTTGATTTTTTAATTTGTGAGAGTCAACAAAGTGACCGAGTTGGAGGTATCTGAACCAGTGCGTGAATTGTGTGACTTCCAATTCCTCTAGATGCTGTTTTGAGATCAGTTTACCCTCCTGAAGTAGAGAGTATAATGGGATTAGGCCATCCAATCCCCTTGGTACTTTTGGTGTCAATGGTAACCCTATGGGAAAGTCAGAATTTGATAACACAAGGGGGAAGGGATCGTGGATATATGTGGATATCTATGTAGAATGCTATACCAAATATCAAATGTTTCTTTTATGATTGGATAATCTTTAACTAGTGATGGTTGGCTTCCCCTAGGCTGCCAACAATATGTTCCTAACTGTGCTGAATTGGTAAGGTCATGTTCCAGCATCACCCAGAGTCTATTATGATTTATGGGGAGTGTGCACCAGTCTATCACTCTTCTTAAAAATATTGCATTACGGTATCTGGATAAGTCTGGAACCCCCAAGCCTCCAAATTATTTTGGTAAGTAGAGGGTGGATCTAGCCACTCTGGGTGGGCGCTTTCTCCAGATATAAGAGTTCAGCACCTTCTGCAGTTTAGAAATGTATGCTTCCGGGAGGGGTATGGGGAGGGTTTGGAACATATAAAGTATCTTAGGGAGGATAGTCATTTTGGTTACTCCAATTCTACCAAGCCAGGATATTTGCTTATGTAACCATAGAGAGGTATCTCCGCAAACCTTGGTCATTAGGGCTTCATAATTTAGGTCGATTAACTTCTGTTTATCATCTGTTAGATAAATGCCTAAATATTTTAAAGCAGATTGCTGTATTTGGTAGGGTACTTGTGATCTAAGGTTTTGTATATCAGTGCTATTTAAGTTGATGGGGAGAATCTCTGACTTATTTTGGTTCACCGAATAATTGGAGCAATGGCCAAATGCCTCCAGGGAGCTTCGTACCGCAGAGAGAGAAGTGTTTGGACGCGTCAAGATTAACAACAAGTCATCAGCGTATAACGCAAGCTTATGAGGGGTAGAGCATATGGTGAGTCCGTGAATGTTAGGGTCATTTCGTAAAGCTATTGCCAGGATTTCCATAGACAAAACAAATAATAGAGGGGACAGTGGGCAGCCTTTTCTAGTGCCGTTTAGAATTGGAAATGGGGTAGATAGTATCTCATTTACTTTAACTTTAGCTGTCGGTTTTGAGTAAAGGGCAAATATATTTGAGATAAAACTGTCAGGGAAGCCGAATTTCTTTAAGGTCAATTTCAAAAAAGTCCAGTCTAGTCTGTCAAAGGCTTTCTCAGTGTCAGTCGAGAGTAAAACTGAGGGTATGTCATGATTTATAGCATATTGCATTAGATGGAGGACCTTTACGGTGTTATCTTTTGCCTCTCTCTGCGGCACAAAACCCACCTGGTCTGGGTGGATGAGTAAGGGCAAAAGTTTATTGAGCCTAGTAGCTAAGATCTTTGCATAGATCTTCACATCTACATTTAAAAGCGAGATCGGGCGGTAGTTCAAAGGGACTGTAAGATCTTTACCTGGTTTTGGTATAACCGTTACTATCGCTTCAAGCATAGAGGGTGGGAACGCAGACGCTCGGTCAACCGGATTGAAAACTGCAAGCATTTGCGGTATTAGTAAATGTTTAAAATTTTTATAGTAAGAGCTTGTAAGCCCATCTGGACCTGGACTTTTTCCTATTTTTAGAGAGTGTATAGCTGCGCTAATCTCCTCTGGGCTGATTGGTGAGGTAAGGGTTTCTAGGTCGTCTGATGGGATAGAAGGCACAGTCACCCGCTCCAAATATCGGAGACAGTGTGCTTGATGTTCCTCTATGTTTCTATTAGGAATCAAATTATAAAGAGTGGAATGATAATCTCTAAATATTTCAGCCATTCTATGTGATTCTACGGTGCTTTCTCTATTTGAGTCTTGTAGCGTGCTAATAAAATGTGTCGCTTGTCTGACTTTAAGCGCTCTGGCTAACAGCCTGCCAGGTTTATTGCCCTCAACAAAAAATCTTTGTTTTAACCTCATAGCTTGTGTGTGGGCTGAGTGTTCCAAGAATGTTGTCAATTTGTTTTGAGCCTGTGCTCTTTGAGACTTCAATGAGTCATCTTGGGGGCTCTGTTTATAGGACCTGTCAAGTTGCTGGAATTTGTCTGTAAGTTCTTGGTGGTGCATTTTATGTTTTTTGAGTTGTGTTGCCTTAATCTTTATCAACTCGCCTCTTACGAAGCACTTGTGGGCTTCCCAAATAGTACATGGGGCCATATCTGGAGTGGTATTAATTGAGAAGTATTCACTTATCAATGTTTCTATTTGTTGCAAAATAAGGGTATCATTAAGTAAGGTGTCATCAAAGCGCCATTGGTAGGGCTTGAAAGGAAGGGATGTCCAGTGAATGGTCTGACCAGGCCGTGGGGCAGATATCAGTGTGTACGACTGATGAGATAGTTATGTGGTCTATGAAAATATAGTTGATGCGTGAGTGGGAACTTTTAGACACGGAATAAAAGGTAAAGTCTCTCCCCCTGGGGTGTTTGATACGCCATGGATCATGTACTCCTAATAGTGTCAGGTCATCTTTAATGGATTTAAGCGCTTTTTTCGAAAGTTGGGATTGTGTAGTGGAGCTATCTAGTGACGGGTTTAATGGTGTGTTAAAGTCCCCTCCAATGATTAATGATCCCTTGTAAACAGCTAGAATGTCAGTGGTAATCTTGCGGATAAAGGATGCCTGACGGGTGTTGGGGGCGTAAATGTTGATTAATGTAACAGGTTTGCCATACAGTAATCCCAGTATAGCCAGAAATCTCCCTTCATTATCTCTTTCTACATGCTGTACATGGAATAATAAGGACTTGTGGATTAGGATGCTAACCCCCGAGATCTTTTTATCTAAGTGGCTGCTATGATAATGGATGGGGTATGAGGTTGTAAAAAACTTAGGCTCTTGATCTTTTAAATAATGTGTCTCCTGTAAGAATAAAATTCCAATATGCTTATGGACAATATCAGCAAAAGCAACTTGTCTCTTATAAGGGTTGTTAAAGCCCCTGACATTTTGTGTCATGAATGTAATCTGTTTCTGAGCTGTCATTACTCACACCAAGTTAGAGGTCGATATGTTGGGTAAGACTGGGAACCCAACATTTCTAAGCTTATCACAAATATAAATACATAGAAGTATATCAAACAATATTGTGGTAATATCATACCTGTTCTCGAACTGTACAGCAATTATCTGTGGTTGAAAAAAATAAACAACATGCAAACAACAAAACAATAACATGCATTCAAACAAACAATTTGACATAAATTGTCACACACACAGTAGGGAAGAATAGCCTATCCCAATATAAATTAAATAGTAAAACATTTAGAGGACAAATTTTCAAATTTAAACTAACAGTCAAAATCGGGCTGTATTGCAATAGATATATAAATAGTTCAGTCTCAACCTTTGCAAGGCCCAGATATAAAAGAAGGGTTAAACGTTCATCACTTCTCCCCTCCTGAACTAAAACACAGAGTTATCTCACCCATCTGATGAGCTGGATCCCTCAGGTAATACTGTCCTGTGGGGTATCCTGCACCTTCTTAGATTTCTTGTTCTTGTGTTGCTGCCTTGGAGATCTAGGTGGTCTAGTTGGGATGAAGCTGGCAGGAAGATCAGGAACTTCTCCTGTAGCTGTGGCTGATGGAGGAGTTAGTCCCAAGGCGGCACAAGTATCTGTGATGTCGTCTGGGGTCTTACATATGTCTTTCGTGCCTTTATAAATGATGTTCAGGGAGCAGGGGAAACCCCAACGGTAAGGAATCTCCTTTGTTCTAAGCAGAGATGTCAATGGTTGAAATTCTCTCCATCTCTGAAGAGTGCAAGGTGCTATATCAGCAAAAATTTGCAGGCGGTAATTTTGAAAGGAGATGTCTTTAAGACATCTGGCAGCTTTGAGAATTTCTTCTTTGGTTTGGTATTCTTTGAGTTTTAAAACAATGTCACGTGGAGGCGCTTGGTCTGGGGGTTTTGGCCGGAGAGCCCTGTGGGCTCTGTCCATAGATAAGTCCATGGTGGATGAAGGCCCCAGAAGGAAACAAAAGAGGCCCTTGAGAAATTCAGGGATGGTGTTTGGCAGAACTGTCTCTGGAATCCCCCTAATTCGGAGGTTTTGGCGGCGTTCCCTGTTTTCCAAGTCCTCCAACTTGTCTTGTAGCTGTATAATTTGTAGATCATGGGATTGAGCTGTGGTTTGCAAAGTAGATATCTCATTTTGGTTAAAGTCATTATCCTCCTCCAACGCCTCAACACGATTATCTATTTCTGTAATATCTCTTTTCAGACCAGCCATTTCCTCCTTGATGCATTCTCGCACTTTAACTACTATATCATCCAGATCACGTTTAGACGGGATTGAGGCTAGAAAAGCTTTGGAAAGCTGAATAGATTCTTCTGTGTCACTGTCCTCACTACCTGATGGAGACATTTCAGCCTGTTGTGGCTTAATAGAGTCAGGTGTAGCTGGTTGCGGGGTTTCTGATAATTTAAAAAAGGAGCTGACAGTTGGCCGGTTCACTGCTGACTTCCTAGCCTCCTTTCCTGCTTTTAGAAGTTTTTTTGGTGACATATCTGCAGTGTAGATTGTAATATTTTACTGTCCTGGATTTGACAAAGAATGCGCAGCAAATCTGTGCTTTCTTGTGATGAGCAGCTCCTCTTATCACCAGAGTAATATTATAAGTATAACCTTCGTTTGCTATGATAGTTCTGTCTTTATAGCGGTCAATGTGACATTTGCGCCACAAAAGACCCTTTGTTATGTTGCACCTAAAACATATAGGGATTAGGGATGGCAGCTACACATTTATATGTGAAATAGACATTGGCATAATTTTATGTTCCCATTGCTCATTGACCTTCAATTGCCCGGTATCACACTGATCACTTAGCAAGTCCTGGCCTTGTAGTAGAAATATAACTGCGCAGCTTTCTCTCAGTACAGCTGAGAGTTGCCAAAGCCTAAACTGGAGCACAGGTTAAATGTTACGTGTGGCTAACAGCCACTTCAGCTGGATATATGTGCTGGCTATGTCCGTGTACGTGCAGCTCCGTGTTACTCACTGTTAGGTTGTAAAGATGGCGTTAGCAGTGTAGGCCGCAACACGGAGCTTGTCTAGATGTCAGGCGCAGCTTACTTTATTGGTCACCACCGGGACCGGCACTTGTCCTGTGTGCAGTTAGGGTCAAGACATCGGCTTTGGGATGTTGATTGTCCTGCAGTTCAGGCGAATATGGGCATCGGCAATCGGAGCTCACTCTAATGTGCGGCCATTCCACACAACGGCCGGCTCCGCCCCCCAATCCTCTTTTTTAGATAGATTTTGGTGCAATCCGTGAACCATTTTTTGGTGTATATCTGCCTAAAAACCCCTCCTACTCTATTCTGAGTTTCTATGGTATACATTCTGGGGTCATTGTGGATATACAGCCGTTTATTATTTGTTTGTGTTTTAATCTAAGTATTAATCACTACTTATATAGTAGTTTTTTATCATTTTTTTTTTTAATAATAAATGTTAGGTTTTAATATTATATACCCACTGAATAGCCACTCATACTAGTCTCCCTTTGCGAGTGCTCTACTTTCTGTTCGCTTGTCTCCTATTTTTTCTACATTTACTTGAACAGTGAGCACCCTCCCCTGGTATTACTAGTCTATACTTCATTATATCAGATATTAATATTATTGTCCCCAATTTGGGTGACTACTTTTATTGGTTAAATTGTGGTAAGCTAATACTTGACGGGGAATCATTAAATACAACTTCCATTACCACTATCCCTATCTTTATTATATAACGCTACAGAATGGGTATAATTTACCTTTAATCGTATCCCAAAATTCCAGGGAGAAACAGTTAGGACCATATATGTTACCTATCATGTAATATATGCCAAAGATTTATAAATGAACAAATATATATCTACTATTTGGATCCCGGTTAACTTTTAAAATCTGATATTCTAACTTTTTATGAATTAAAATGGCTACACAACATCTCCTTTTAACAAAGGGTGTAGCCAACACTTCACCCACCCAGCGCAATTTTAATTTGCTCAACTCCCTCTGTTTAAGATGTGTTTCCTGTATCAGAGCAATGACGGGGTAGGGTTTACCTAGCTGTGCTATTATTTGCTTATGTTTTATGAGAGAAGAAATTCCCCCGACATTCCAAGATAAAATATTCAATTGGGTAGCCATTAAGAATACCCTATAGGGTTAGTATGCGAGTGGGAAGGACAGAGAGAACGAGAGATAAGAAGGAAGAAAACAAACAAACAAACAAAAAACATTGAGATAAAAAGCAAATAGACAACTTTTAACCTTCTTCTTTGCCACAAGAATTTTTTTTTGAGAGTATTGATAAACATCAATATCACACTTTCAACAGTTATGACCTTAAACTAACAGTTAGAAAGGTCAATTGGATGCCAAAAAATCCTTCGCCTCTTTGACATTGTTTAATATATTAGTTTTTCCATTAGCATCTACCAATAGTTTAGCAGGATATAACATTCTGACTTTATATCCTTTATCTGTAAACTGAGGGAAAAGGGGAGACATTTCTTTCCTTTTTATCCTGATACATTAAGAATTTGTCATTATTTATACTTAGCGTACCCAATTCTCTATAATATTTAAATAATTCAATCTTGTCTTGAAAGTTCAGGACTTTGAATATGAGCGTTCTATCAAAAATTGTATCATCTGGCTTAAATCTTTTGTTCCCTACCCTATGAGCTCTCTCTATCTTTAACGGGAGATTTTCTTCAGGTATGCCTAATGCCTGTGGTAGAGTAAAAGAGCTAAATTTAATTAAGTGCTCATAATTAGAAGTCTCTGGGAGACCTACTATTCTTACGTTGTTACCTCTGGACCGGTCTTCTAGGTCTTCAAGTCTTACATTTATAGACTGGATATGTTTTCCTTGCTTTTGAATTATATTATTTTGCACACAGACCTGATCCTCTAGATCAGAAATCCTATTTTCTGCTTCTGTCACCCTTACAGCGAATGGAGAGTATAGACATTTCTGATGTGATACCACCTACTTATTTTCTAATCAAATCCAGCTGGGGGGGGGGTAAAGAAAGTAGAAAGCTGAGACATTAGTAGGGTCAGTGATCAAAGACTGAGCTTCAGGGGGAGTCTCAATACTAATATCAACATTTATACGTTTCCTATCTTTGGATTTAGTTGGCATTATGGGTGAATGTATTTTTACCTGTGACATAAATGTATCCATAAAGATCAGAATGTGAACAAATAAACAATAGACCTGTGTATCGTCTACCTAGTTCGATTATTAATATTCAGTGAATAAAGTGTCTGCCCAGAACAGTAGATCCTAAAAATGAACAAAACAAAAACACATAAAAACCAAAATGTAAGTAATATGTGTGATTGGGTGCAGGAAAAAAGTGCTTGTGAATAATACACGAGTGCTTTAGCTTAAGAGCCAACAGTAAATTTGCTTATACTAAATTCTTGAAATAAAGACTGGAATTCAGCACCAAAATAAAGTATCAGGGACACCCCTAGTACAAAAAACCTTCAGAACATATTGTCAGATTTAACCATGTACAAAACCTTTGTATTATGTTTAAATTATTAATGCAACGGGAAAACATATATTTGAAATGCACAGGATGTATATACTACAACCGTACAGTCCAGCGGGACATGGCCAAGGCTTTCCCTTTAAAGAACCAGTCAACACAGTAGATTTGCATAATCAACAAATGCAAGATAACAAAACAATGCAATAGCACTTAGTCTGAACTCCAAATGAGTAGTAGATTTTTTTCTGACAATTTAAAATATATGTTTATTAACACTCCCCCTGTACCATGTGACAGCCATCAGCCAATCACAAATGCATGCACGTACCATGTGACAGCCATCAGCCAATCACAAATGCATACATGCATATTCTGTGAATTCTTGCACATGCTCAGTAGGAGCTGGTGACTCAAAAAGTTTAAATATTAAAAGGCTGTGCACATTTTGTTAATGGAAGTAAATTGGAAAGTTGTTTAAAATGACATGCTCTATCTGAATCATGAAAGTTTAATTTTGACTTGAGTGTCCCTTTAAATCAAAACAACTTTTGGAGCACCGTCCTTATAAGTACCAAACCAGTTGTTACAGAGTCTTTTTCTTTTTTCCCCTTCTCTTCCTTAATAGCACCTATATCCTCTAAGGATTCTTGATACAGGATTAAGCCTGGTCAGATTGAATTTAGCAGCAGTGCCTTTCATTTCTAATAAACAAGCCTATAAACAACCTGGCTTGATGTTTAACTCTAAACGGGCAGTTCAACTTGCAATGTGGATGAATCTTACACACTATGGTAAACAACTTTCTCCAAATGTACTAATAGTTTTGTTGCCCAGGTGTGTCTATGATTTTGTAAGAGCTTGATGAAATATATAGGTAAAAAACTTCAGAGAGCCTCTCATGCCAAGATGTACCCAATATTCAAATGTTCCAGGTGGCAAAATAGCAGAGGCAAGAACAAGGAAAAATAATGAGGATTGCTCCCAAAAGGACTCCGGTCAGGAATTCCAAAGTTCAAACCTCAGTGCCATATAAGATCAAATGGCGACCAGTTAACTCTTCCTTTACAGTTAAAATTAATTAACAGAATAGATGCAAATCTTCTGTGTACAAAAGCTGTGTCCTCTGGCTCTAAGAAGAACAATCCACTGAGGGACAGGGGGGGCTAGGTGTTAGGTGTAATGTTCACATATGGCAAGGTGCAAAGAAAGACGTGCTACTCCTGGGTGCCCCTGGGTCTTTATTTGGTTTTAAGGATTTTACTGCCACGAGGTCGGCGGTTAGGCCCAGAACTCTCCGGTATCCTGTGCAACAGTTCAGTTTGCGACCCGTCCTCCCAGGTATCACACTACCTTGTTACCGTCCGCCGTCTCCACAACAGATTCTTCACCCTGCTCCTCTTGCTCCGGCGTGCACTATGCCCAATACCGGCCCACAGAAACGCCATGCACCACGAGGCTGACGGTTTGGGTAAAGCTGTAACCCTCGCAGTTTCACCCCTGCACTAGCAAGCAACACTTCTTTGCCTCGCCCCAAACGGTCAGCCGCAAGGTACCCATTTTAAACTGAGGGTACCATTGCATTCCTATTGGCTGAAACATTTAAATCAGCCAATAAGAATTAGGGCTGCTAAAATCCTATTGGCTGTTCAAATCAATCAATAGGATTTAAGCAGCTCTCATTCCTATTGGCTGATTCGAATCTGAGAGCTGCTTAAATCCTATTGTTTTAGATTAGGGCTATTGGGCAATCTTAAAAGAGCTGAATAACCTTTTAAGGGTAGTAAAAGAGCTGAATGCCTTTTTAAGGGCAATGCCCATACAAATGCCCTTTTCAGGGCAATGGGTAGATTAGGTTTTTTTTCGGAGTTTCATTTTGGGGGGTTGGTTGGGTGGTGGGTTTTACTGTTGGGGGGTTTTGTAATTTTTTTTCAGGAGAAAGAGCTGATTTCTTTAGGGCAATGTTATTTTTCGTAATTTAGTGTTTGTTATTTTTTGTACTTTAGTATTTTTTATTTTTTGTAATTGTAGATTAAATTTTTTTAGTAGTTTTAGGTTTTTTTAATGAGTAATTAAATTTATTTAATTTGTAGTTATTTTAATTTTAGTCTAATAGTTATGTAGTTTAATTTATAGTTTAAATTTAGGTTTTTTTAATTTCCCAGGTAAGTTTTTATTAATTTTAAGATAGGGATCTTGTAATTTTAATGTAAAGTTAGGGGGTTGTTAGGTTTAGGGGCTAATCGTTTAATTTAGTTTTTGGTGATGTGGGGGTGCTGGGGGTTATTAGGTTTATTTAGTGGTAGTAATGTGGGAGGCCAGAGGTTTAGGGGTTAATAACTTTATTTACTGGCGGCGATGTCATGGAGCGTTGGAATAGGGGTTAATATCTTTATTATAGTGTGGGCAATGTTGGGGTGCAGGGGAATATGGGTTAATAACTTTAGTATAGTGGCACCGACGTCGGGGAGCGGAGGAATAGGTGTTAATAAATTTTATTAGTGATGGCGATGTCGGAAGCAACAGATTAGGGGTAAATAAGTTTAATTTAGTGTTTGCAATGCGGGGGGGGGGGGCCTCGGTTTAGGGGTTAATATTTAGTTTATGGGTGTTAGTGTACTTTATAACAGTTTAGTTATGGGTTTTGCGTAACAGTTTTGTTGCGTAAAACTCATAACTACTGGTCTCAGATGGCGGTAAGGATCTTGTCGGTATAGGCTGTACCGCAAGCTTTTTAGCTTCACCGCAAAACTTGTAATGGCAGCGCTATGGGAATCCAATGCAAAAACGTAATTTTTTTGAGTGCGGGAGTGAGGTTGCGTTACAGGCTAAAAGGCTTGCGGTACAACTATACAGACAAGACTTATAATGGCTGCGTTGCTGTTTTAACGCTGAAATGGCCATTTTTTCAGCGTTAAAACACGAACGCACAACTCGTAATCTACCTGATAGTAAATTGTACCTGAAAAGAAACTCAGTAGGTAAATACATAACGTAAAAATGTGTCATTTAAAAAAAAAATCTTATCAAGATAAATATTTTTAAGTCAAGAAAACAGGACTATAATAATGGAATTTACGTAGATTTATTGTCACATAATACATACAGAAAACAATCATCATTAATAGATATTATCCCCGACACTGAATCCTGAGAGTACTGAGATGTAAATTAAACAATCACAATAATATGAGAGCACCAAATCAATATTGTTTTCAGTTTCTATATTGTGGAGGATACAGCACAATATCAGCTGACGTAGTAGGGGCATATTTTAGAGCATCTCCTGAAACCACTTTCTAAAATTCCAAATGTTCGTTCAAAGATCTTGCCTTGGAACAAGCTTCATTATATTTTCTCTATGATGTATTAACTGGTTTATCCAGTGTTACCTTTAGAAATTAGATACATAAAAAAAATGTTACTCTACAGATAAAAAACACGTTTTAACATTGACATCTACACATCGACATTTTACCAAATAGCCATCCATTTCCACAAATTCTTGATTTCATATCTTTATAAAGTTGAGTTGTTTGCACTCACTGGAAATGCCGACAACAAAGAAATCCTTTTACATCTCTTTTGTACACATATTTGTGTGTTTAGTGAATTCCAGCCCTAGTGATTTACATAGATTTCTTGCTGAGTAATGAGCGCTGATTGCTATCTGTATCAAATGTATGCATCCTAAAGTATTTTAGAGATTCCGTTTTTTTAAAACCCTTAATAATGTCTATATCAGCACCATTGTGTGGAAATGAAATACATCTAGAAATACAATTTTTAATGCTGTAATAAGAATGATTAAAACAACTGAAGAAAGCACTCTGTGACACGCCTGTTATAGAATTCAATGTGTGTTTGATAGAACTGGTTCCAAAAAAATGCAAGTGGGTTAGTACTTTTAGCATAACTGGTTTTGCATTGCTTCTGGGTGTTTTGGGCTCTAAATAATTTGTAATCCTTTCTCTGAAGAGCCACATCGATTAGTAGTTTGACCCTCATTGCATCTATTCCCATTCAAATGTTATTTAAATTTTTTTTCAGCAGACTAAACAGAAATATCTTTCGTTTTCAGAAATATCATAATATAAGAAAACTATATGAGAGCCACTATGGTAAATGCAAAAAATAAAATGACTCTTATGAGTCATTTCCAATGGTGTACAATAGGGGCACGGAGTCGTTATTTACTAAATATTTCAAACACATTTAGCACCAGTTCACCTTCCCAAAACAGCAACATTTAGGCCAGATTACAAGCAGAGCGATAATGGGTATATCATGGGTGTTTATGCTCGCCCGGCTTATCGCTGTTATTACGAGTTAAAATTAAACGAGATCGCTTGAGCGCAATTGCGATTTGCATTAGAATGATTGCCGTGACTTGAGAGTTTAGGTTAACTGTTTTGTGAAACAAAAAAGTTGCCCAATACACATCAAAAATACATTACAAAGTACAGTTACACGCACAATAACACTGTCTAATAACAATTATTAAAAAAAATATTGCACACAAACGTTATACAAGCTCAAAGATATGAGATGTCATGTGTTAGAAAAGGGCAAAGGGCTTTAACATTGAGATATATACATATACGTGTCTAAAGATGTATGTGTATATACAGACAAATAAACACATACATATGTATACATTTACAGACATATATAGATGTGCATTGGAACCCTTTGCAGTTAAGTAAATGAAAACATGTACAAGTGTAAAATGCAATGTTTATATTTAATATAGTGTTATACTGTGTATTTACTGTAAATATTTCACATTCCAGGATATGTTCTATGTATTTATAAATAGACTAGTCCTAAAGCCCGTTCACACGGGCCATTTTTTTCAGTACAATGGTCCCACCCCTGACGTTCTCTCCCTCCCACTCTCTTTTGCTTTCTCTCTCTCCCCCCTCTCTTTTGCGCTCTCTCTCCCCCTCTCTTTTGCGCTCTCTCTCCCCCTCTCTTTTGAGCTCTCTCTTTTGTGCTCTCTCTCTCCCCCTCTCTCTTGCGTTCTCTCTCCCTCTCCATCTCCCCTCTCTCTCTCCATCTCCTCTCTCTCTCCCCATCTCCTCTCTCTCTCCCCTCTCTCTCTCTCTCTCTCTCTCTCCCCCCCTCTCTCTCTCTCTCTCTCTCTCTCTCTCTCTCTCCCCTCTCTCTCTCTCTCTCTCTCCCCTCTCTCTCTCTCTCTCTCTCTCTCTCTCTCTCTCTCTCTCTCTCTCTCCCCTCTCTCTCTCTCTCTCTCTCTCTCTCCCCTCTCTCTCTCTCTCTCTCTCTCTCTCTCTCCCCCCCCCCCCTCTCTCTCTCTCTCTCTCTCCCCTCTCTCTCTCTCTCTCTCTCTCTCTCTCCCCCCTCTCTCTCTCCATCTCCCCTCTCCCCCTCTCTCTCCATCTCCCCCCTCTCTCTCTCCATCTCCCCCCTCTCTCTCTCCCCCTCTCTCTCTCCATCTCCCCCTCTCTCTCCCCCCTCTCTCTCTTCATCTCCCCTCTCTCTCTCCTCTCTCTCTCTCTCCCCCCTCTCTCTCCCCCCCTCTCTCTCCATTTCCCCTCTCTATCCCCCTCTCTCTCTCCCCTCTCTCTCTCTCCCCTCTCTCCCCCCCTCTCTCTCTCCATCTCCCCTCTCTCTCTCCATCTCCCCTCTCTATCCCCCTCTCTCTCTCCCCCCCCTCTCTCTCTCCCCCTCTCTCTCTCCCCCTCTCTCTCTCCCCCTCTCTCTCTCCCCTCTCTCTCCCCTCTCTCTCTCCCTCCCCTCTCTCTCTCCCTCCCCTCTCTCTCCCTCCCCTCTCTCTCTCTCCATCTCCCCTCTCTCTCTCCATCTCCCCTCTCTCTCCCCCTCTCTCTCTCTCCCCCTCTCTCTCTCTCCCCCTCTCTCTCTCCCCCTCTCTCTCTCCCCCTCTCTCTCTCCCCTCTCTCTCTCCCCTCTCTCTCCCCTCTCTCTCTCCCTCCCCTCTCTCTCTCCCTCCCCTCTCTCTCCCTCCCCTCTCTCTCTCCCTCCCTCCCCTCTCTCTCTCTCCCCTCTCTCTCTCTCCCCCCCTCTCTCTCCCCTCTCTCTATCTCCCCCCTCTCTCTCTCTCCCCCCTCTCTTTTGCGCTCTCTCTCCCCCTCTCTTTTGCGCTCTCTCTCCCCCCTCTCTTTTGCGCGCTCTCTCTCTGCCCTCTCTTTTGCGTTCTCTCTCTCCCTCTCCCCTCTCTCTCTCCATCTCCCCTCTCTCTCTCCATCTCCCCTCTCTCTCCCCATCTCCCCTCTCTCTCCCCATCTCCCCTCCCCATCTCCCCTCTCTCTCTCTCCCCTCTCTCTCTCCCCTCTATCTCTCTCTCCCCTCTCTCTCGCTCTCTCTCCCCCCCTCTCCCTCTCTCTCGCTCTCTCTCCCCCCTCTCTCTCTCTCCATCTCCCCTCTCTCTCTCCCCCTCTCTCTCCATCTCCCCCCTCTCTCTCTCCATCTCCCCCCTCTCTCCCCCTCTCTCTCTCCATCTCCCCTCTCTCTCTCCATCTCCCCTCTCTCTCTCCATCTCCCCTCTCTCTCTCCATCTCCCCTCTCTCTCTCCATCTCCCCTCTCTCTCTCGCACCCTCTCTCTCTCCCCTCTCTCTCCCCTCTCTCTCTCTCTCTCCCCTCTCTCTCTCCCTCCCCTCTCTCTCCCCTCTCTCTCTCTCTCTCTCTCCTCTCTCTCTCTCTCTCTCTCTCTCTCTCTCTCTCCTTTCTCTCTCTCCCCTCTCTCTCTCTCTCTCTCTCTCTCTCTCTCACTCCTCTTTCTCCCCCCCCTCTCTCTCTCTCTCTCTCTCTCTCTCTCTTTCTCTCTCCCCTCTCTCTCTCTTTCTGAGGTTGCTGCCGTTATCTAGGCATTTAAAGACAAAATTAGTGGAAAACGCTGAGAAGGCCCTGAATGGGTTAAATTTTGATGAGGTATTTGCATTTGATCGCTGATTGTTGATTGGCATACGGGGGGTTCTTACAAATTCCCAATTTGAGAGAAAAACTACGGAAGGAGGTAGCTATAGGAAGGATGGTAGGCCCCCTTTAATGACAAACAGCTAAAGAATTTGATTAAATCATCTTTGGGAGTGGTTACCAAAAAAGAGGCCGGTAAATTCTGAATGATTCAGCGATTATCCTACCATAAGGGTCAGTCAGTAAATTATGCATCAGTATCCTACCAGTCACTTGACCAGGCAGTGAATTTGATTAGGTTGGCAGGCTGGGTCCTGATTTAGCAAAAGCTGATATAGAATCTGCATTCAGATTACTACCTATAAAGCCAAAAAGTTTTGTTTTGATGGGATGCAAATTTGAGGGCAAGTTTTATATTGACAAATATCTGCCTATGGGGTGCGCTATATCTTGTGTGGATTTTGAAATGTCCAGCACTTTTGCATTGGCTGGTAGAGAGAAGGGCAGGTGAGAGTAGTATCGTGCATTACCTTGATTACTTCATGGTAGTAGGTAGAAAGTGTACAGGAGAATGTGATAGAGTTCTTAATGTACTGCTGAAAATGTTTGTAGAGATGGGGGTTCCAGTGGCAGATGACAAATCAGAGTGTCCCTGTTCTAAGTTATTCTTTCTAGGCATTTAGAGTTATTCAGTAATCCCCATTGCAGATTGCCCCAAGATAAGGTTGTGAAGATAAGGGAGGCCATACGGCAGGTGATTTATAAAAGAAGGTATCACTTGGAATATGCAGAAATTACTGAGGCTGTTACATTTTGCATGCAGGGTGATTCCAGTGGGAAGAATCATTAAAAGAAGGTTGGAAGTGAGTACCAGAGGGGTTGTAAAGTCTAGTCACATGATTCGACTGAACAGTCAATTAAAAGGGGATTTAAAAGTATGAGATAATTTCCTAAGTAGTTTTAATGGCATCAGGATTTGGTAGCAGAAGGTGACAGCTAATGAAATCCGGTTATATACAGATGCTGCAGGAAGTGCAGGGTTTGGAGCTTATTTGGATGGCAGATGATGCGTGGGTAAGTGGCCGCAGGCTTGGCATGAGAAGGGTTGGTGTTACTTGAATCTTTTCCAATTGTGACAGCGATAGAACTATGGGGGAAAGAATTGGCTAACAAAGGCATTTTGTTCCAGTCTGACTATAGAGGAGTTGTAGTTGTATTAAATAACCTATCAGCATCTTCCCCTCAGGCCATATCATTCATGCATCCTCTAGTTTTAAAATGTTTAGAGCAATAATATAAAGTTATAAACACATACCAGCAGTTAAAAATGTCGTAGCTGATGCTTTATCAAGGTTTAAATGGGAGGCCTTTAGGAAGCTTGCACCCAATGCGGCGCAGAAAGGTAAGGATTGCCCCATTTATCTTTGGCAGATTGGGAGCAATTAGATGTAATAAATGGTTTGGTCAGACAATCATTGACAACACGGACATGGACTGCATATAATAAGTATTGGAAAAATTGGAAGGATTTGTAAGGGGTAAAAAAGGATATTTTTTTGGACAATTTGGTATAACCTAGGCACGCAGGTATCAAGAAAGGCAACTTAAGCACTGTAATGGCAGGAATTTCCTTCTTTGCGCAGCTGTTGGAGGAAGTGGATGTGACAAAAAAGATTCCTGGTTAGAAAAATGGTTAGAGGTTGGTCAGCGGAGAGATTGGACATCTTAGAAAAAAATTTAAGCAAGGTTTGTACTGCTGGTTTTGAGAATACATTTTATGCGACGATATTTTTGCTGGCTGGGGAAGCATTGAGGATGGAATTCCTGTAGAATCAGAACTAATATTCATATGAAGATCAGACAGATAGGGAAGGGAAAGGGGCTTGGATAACTTCTAAAGCAACAGGGGGTAAATATGTCCTGTTTCACATGTGAGAGGCTATTTAGGTGTGGCCCCTGCTAAGGGCGTCATGGTCTTTAGGCCCAAGAATGGTAGTAGTTTAACCAGGTTCCAGTTCAAAAGGTTTTTTTTTATTAGTAGTGGAGAAGCTAGGATAGAAAAGCAGCTTTAGACAGTTGGTTTGTGATTTATGTTGTGGTGATAATGTGTTGTTTGGTGTGTCCATTTCAGGTAGAGCCACAAGATTATGGATAATCAGACACTCCTACGTGCACTGGGCAGCTTCACACACAGCTGCAACCAGGCAGGGAGCAAACTTAGGTTTTAGTTCTAAAGAAGCAGGAATTAGGTGGATTGGGAAGAGAGGGATGAAATGAAACCAGTTATTGGGGACAGCACAGATCTCTACAAGAAAGTGGGGTCTACTCAATATCTTAATTATACACCTGGGTGGGAACGACATAGGTTTGGTTCCTTCAATTGAGCTACAGGAGCAGGTAAAATAAGTATTCAGCTGGTTCAAGCTAAAATGGGTGGGGACTGAACTAGTCTGTTCTCTGTCTTGGAGGGATAGTGTCACACAGGAAGGATGGACATTGAGTGGTGGTCTGCCGGTAAAAATAATATGCTCTCCTGCTCTTCAAACCTTGTGTTGTGTTATTTGCTATGTCTTAGAACTTCTTAGTCACGTGGGGCCGCCTATTTCTTTACAATGCTGGTGCCTTGATCTGTATGATCGGACAAAAGTAGGAAAAATGTAAACCAGGCTGTTATGATCTGTTATGATCCGACAAGAGTAGGAAAAAGGTAAACCAGGCTGTTATGATCTGTTATGATTGGACAAGAGTAGGAAAAAGGTAAACCAGGCTGTTATGATCTGTTACGATCCAACAAGAGTAGGGAAAAAGGTAAACCAGTCTGTTATGAACTGTTATGATCTGACAAGAGTAGGAAAAATGTAAACCAGGCTGTTATGATCTGTTATGATCTGACAAGAGTAGGAAAAAGGTAAACCAGGCTGTTATGATCTGTTATGATCCGACAAGAGTAGGAAAAATGTAAACCAGGCTGTTATGATCTGTTATGATCTGACAAGAGTAGGAAAAGGTAAACCAGGCTGTTATGATCTGTTATGATCCGACAAGAGTAGGAAAAATGTAAACCAGGCTTTTATGATCTGTTAGGATCTGACAAGAGTAGGAAAAAGGTAAACCAGGCTGTTATGATCTGTTATGATCCAAAAAGAGTAGGAAAAATGTAAATCAGGCTATTATGATCTGTTATGATCCGAAAAGAGTAGGAAAAATGTAAACCATTCTATTATGATCTGTTATGATCCGAAAAGAGTAGGAAAAAGATAAACCAGGCTGTTATGATCTGTTATGATGCGACAAGAGTAGGAAAAAGGTAAACCAGGCTGGTAGAAAGGTGATAGAAGAAATAGGGGGAAGAGTGATAGAGCACCCATTAACAAACATAAGGCCACAGAACCTGTACAGAGGCAATTGATTATTTGGATAGAAGAGATAGGAGGGCAAGTGCTAGAACACCTGATTATCAGAGTTCGTAACACTGAGTTATACAAAGCAGATGGGGTTCATCTGACAAGTCAAGGCAATTACTTATTCTTGGGGGATTTAAAAGGCATCATACAGTCTCACAGGAGGTAAGAAAAGGTCACTAGGCCTATCTTGGGTGACGGTAAGAGGATCCTCTTTTGGTGGCGGGAAGTGGGCGTCCTGGCACGTGGGTAAGGCGGTAATGGGGGGAGGTGTGTAGGGTACGGGGGCGGGGGTATTGGTCTGTCGGTCAAACCCACAAGCCACCCTAGTCTGCAGACCTCTCAGCCTGTTACTAGCCAAATTTATGCCCCTGAGTTGCGCACGGTCAGGCTTCTTGGTTACGTGGGGACGCCCAGTTCTCTCGTCATGCTGTTGCATAGAATTGTGTTATCAATTTAAAATCCTAATTGGATTACGGATATGTTATTATCCTAGATGTTGAGGATCGCTCATTTTTTCTAATTAGATTCAATTTAATAAAAACTTGACCTTTTCTAACGCCAAATCTGTGTCTGTCATTATTTTATGTATGGTAAAAATGAGCTAAAGTTGGAACTAAGCTGAAGTGAGGGGTATTCAGCTAATGGGGATATCTGGGAAGGTAGTTAAAGTGTAAATCCCTTAGTAAAGTGTACTGACTAATTAGGAAGGGAACAATTTAAGGGATATTTGCTTTACTGACTGGGAAGAGTAAGGGTGGGGGTGGTGTTTGGTATCTCTTATCTCACACAGGCATAGCCAGGACAATAGAAAAAGGGATGGGCAGTTTCAGGTGAGCTGCAGCTAGCTGTCCCTGAATAGGCTAGCTCAGGGATTGGCCAGAGAGGGGGAAATGGGGGTTTCGGGCAGAAAGGGATTACTTGTCTATAAAAGTGCCTGCATAACAGATGAGCTCAGAAATAATTATTTTTCTTTTTCCCTCCCTCCCTCCCTCCCTAGAAACAACAAAGCCTAGCCCAAGGAAAAGGTCACATGCAAGAGCGATCACAAGCGACACGGCTAAGGGCAGATGCTGTGGTGTTTCCGCCACTCAGAATAAGACTGCCCATGTAGCGCCCCTTAAGGGTTTGTTCGCCAAGAAGCATGAAATCAGCTACTTGTCTGTCGGTCAGAGCTGGTGGATGGCATAGAAAAATCATGGTGTTTCTTTAGTTACATATTTCTGGTGCGGGAAGTGGGCGTCCTGGCACGTGGGTAAGGCGGTAATGGGGGGAGGTGTGTAGGGTACAGGGGTGGGGGTATTGGTCTGTCGGTCAAACCCACAAGCCCCCCTAGTCTGCAGACCTCTCAGCCTGTTACTATCCAAATTTATGCCCCTGAGTTGCGCGCGGTCACACTTCTTGGTTACGTGGGGACGCCCAGTTCTCTCGTCATGCTGTTGCATAGAATTGTGTTATCAATTTAAAATCCTTATTGGATTACGGATATGTTATTATCCTAGATGTTGAGGATCGCTCATTTTTTCTAATTAGATTAAATTTAATAAAAACTTGACCTTTTCTAACGCCAAATCTGTGTCTGTCATTATTTTATGTATGGTAAAAATGAGATAAAGTTGGAACTAAGCTGAAGTGAGAGGTATTCAGCTAATGGGGATATCTGGGAAGGTAGTTAAAGTGTAAATCCCTTATGTTTATACTTCCTTACAGAACAGTCTAATAGATGTACTATCCATCTTAAACTTGCATGAAGGATTTTCTGTATGTTTATTTACCGGCATGGAACGGTCCAATTGATGTAAATATATGCTCATAGTATATTACTATATTTTTGGTGTATATCTGTAATATGAAGGATCTAGGGAATTACTGTTAAATACTAATATTGATACTGAATAGATCTTAATACTGTACAAAAATGAGTGTGTCACTGTCACTAATCAGTTAATGCTAATGAATTGCAACATGAAAGAGTTAACTCATGTGAATATTTAGGGGCCCATTTATCAAGCTCTGTATGGAGCTTGTGGGCCCGTATTTCTGGTGAGTCTTCAGATCCTGTCTGCCTGAGCAGGTGGACAGAAATCGCCGGAATTCAACCCAATCGAGTACTATCGGGTTGATTGACACCCCCCTGCTGGTGACCCAATGGCTGTGAGTCTGCAGGGGGCAGTGTGTGTGAGCTGCTGGTGTAATGCTGAATACAGAGAGCGTATTGCTCTCCACATTTAGCAATGTCTGTCGGACCTGATCCACACTGTCGGATCAGCTCCGACAGACATTTGATAAATAGGCCTCTGAACCAATGAAATCAGTTTGTGTTTTTTAAAAGAGGTGTGTGAACACCTGTGCAATACTGTCTATGAATAAGGCTCACGCCGAAACGCGTAAGACCTGCTCTCACATTTGTTCATGAACTTTTAATTTGTATTAATAAAAGTTGAATTTTTATTTTACAAGCGGTACCCTGGATTTCTTCTTTTTGGATATATACCAATATATAATCATGTATAGATATAGGCATAGATATGTATTGTACCAAAATACCTTCCAAATATATATATATACTGTATATACTAGAAAATATTCTTCTATGTGAAGAACAATGGAATGTGAAATATTTATGTTTTCATGTTGGGTTAGTGCACATGAGAATATGCGATCAGGTTTGCGCAAGAGTAGGATGTTTTTTCCCCACTTTTTTCTCCATTGACTTCTATGGGATAATATGTGAACACACAAGCAATATTGCAAGTTTGGCTTTTTGTGACCATGAGGTTAGCGCGTGAGCGAAAGCAATTTACTTTTAACTGATAATACGAGTGCAACCGAAAAAAGCTTACTTCTAGCGCAGTTAATGCTCAAGTGGGAGTATTAAATAGCGCTCCACTTGTAATCTAGCCCTTATTGTTTTATATTTAATTAAATGAACAATACAAAAATCAGATGAGAGCATTAATTATTTGTCTCACTATGTGCCATCTTGCAATTTATGCAGATAATGAGGACAAATAAAATGTCTAACTATACACATATTATATACATTTAACATTATACTGTGTCAAACTTTATTATAAAACTCAGGGAAATAGGAACTAGCCATCATGTCTGGTGGGCCTATCCTGTCTTTAGCTTACTATGGTCTAAAACTATTAAACTTTGTGCTCTCTTTATCCTTCTCAGTGCTCTGAGCCCAAACACAGCCCTTCCTCAAAATCCCTGAGATCCTGGAGCTATCTCTTACGTACTGATAGCTGCCAACCTTGTTATAACCAGGAACTGAAAGAAACAGGCCCCTTCACACTGGGTGATTGACATTATCATCTATATTGAAAATATTGAGGAGTATGTCTTTCCAGATAGACCTATAGAGACCTATACTGTGAAATTTGGAAGCCTTTGCTGTCCTTATATCCTAAATTGGCCCTAGCTCTGTGATAGTATACTTCAGTAATGGACTTTTTACATTAAAAATAATTGTTACTTTACAGAGAAATAAAGACACATTTATCATTTAACATTGATATTTATACATCAACATTTTTTCTCTTATTCTATTTAATTATGTGCCCACTACTAAGTAGAGATCTAAAGTTAATGTAAGGGATGTACTTCCATTTATCAATGAAAAAAAAATATATTTTTATATCTGTGCCAATAGTGTTAGGATATTTTCAGAGTGCCAACAGAAACCCCCTTATTTCACCCCAACCTCTCAAATACTTGGTACCATCTAGGTTAAACTTCTTTAGTCCTTATTTAAAAATAAAAAGGTAGGGGAGTCTGAGTAAACACCTTGATATTGTCAGGACATTTCTGAGGGGGTCTTCCTATAATCAGGGACTGAATCACTGGAAAGGATCTCAAGCCTCTCCTAGCTCCTCCTACCGAAAGCCACATATCAACATCTTACCAAGCAGCCATACATTTACACAAATTCGTGAGCTCATATCTTCATCAAGCTGAGATTGTCTCAGAATATAAGAGTCCTGTGCCCTCCCTGGAAAGGAAGAATCATTTTACTTCTGTTGTCACATACTACCTGTGTGTTCAGTGAGTTCCAGCTATATTACATCTGTTGTCACACACCATCTGTGTGTTCAGTGAGTGCCAGCTATATTACATCTGTTGTCACACACCATCTGTGTGTTCAGTGAGTGTCAGCTATATTACATCTGTTGTCACACACCATCTGTGTGTTCAGTGAGTGCCAGCTATATTACATCTGTTGTCACACACCATATGTGTGTTCAGTGAGTGTCAGCTATATTACATCTGTTGTCACACACCATCTGTGTGTTCAGTGAGTGCCAGCTATATTACATCTGTTGTCACACACTGTGTTTTCAGTGAGTGTGAGCTATTTTACATCTGTTGTCGCACACTATTTGTGTGTTCAGTGAGTGTCAGCTATATTACATCTGTTGTCACACACCATCTGTGTGTTCAGTGAGTGCCAGCTATATTACATCTGTTGTCACACACCATCTGTGTGTTCAGTAAGTGCTAGCTATTTTACATCTGTTGTAACACATACACTATCTGTGTGTTCAGTGAGTGCCAGCTATATTACATCTGTTGTCACACACCATCTGTGTGTTCAGTGAGTGCCAGCTATATTACATCTGTTGTCACACGCCATCTGTGTGTTCAGTAAGTGCTAGCTATTTTACATCTGTTGTAACACATACACTATCTGTGTGTTCAGTGAGTGCCAGCTATATTACATCTGTTGTCACACACCATCTGTGTGTTCAGTGAGTGCCAGCTATATTGCATCTGTTGTCACACACTATCTGTGTGTTCAGTGAGTGTCAGCAATTTTACATTTGCTGTCACACACCATCTGAGTGTTCAGTGAGTGCCAGCTATTTTACATCTGTTGTCATACACCATTTGTGTGTTCAGTGAGTGCCAGCTATATTACATCTGTTGTCACACACCATCTGTGTGTTCATTGAGTGCCAGCTATTTTACATATGTTGTCACACACCATCTGTGTGTTCAGTGAGTGCCAGCTATATTACATCTGTTGTCACACACTATCTGTGTGTTCAGTAATTGCCAGCTATATTACATCTGTTGTCACACCATCTGTGTGTTCAGTGAGTGCCAGCTATATTACATCTGTTGTCACACACCAGTGAGTGCCGCTTATTACATCTGTTGTCACACACCATCTGTGTGTTCATTGAGTGCCAGCTATTTTACATCTGTTGTCACACACCATCTGTGTGTTCAGTGAGTGCCAGCAATATTACATCTGTTGTCACACACACTATCTGTGTGTTCAGTGAGTGCCAGCTATTTTAAATCTGTTGTCACACACCATCTGTGTGTTCAGTGAGTGCCAGCTATATTACATCTGTTGTCACATACACTATCTGTGTGTTCAGTGAGTGCCAGCTATATTACATCTGTTGGCACACACCATCTGTGTGTTCAGTGAGTGCCAGCTATATTACATCTGTTGTCACACACTGTGTTTTCAGTGAGTGTGAGCTATTTTACATCTGTTGTCACACACTATTTGTGTGTTCATTGAGTGTCAGCTATATTACATCTGTTGTCACACACCATCTGTGTGTTCAGTGAGTGCCAGCTATATTACATCTGTTGTCACACACCATCTGTGTGTTCAGTAAGTGCTAGCTATTTTACATCTGTTGTCACACATACACTATCTGTGTGTTCAGTGAGTGCCAGCTATATTACATCTGTTGTCACACACCGTCTGTGTGTTTAGAGAGTGCCAGCTATATTGCATCTGTTGTCACACACTATCTGTGTGTTCAGTGAGTGCCAGCAATTTTACATTTGTTGTCACACACCATCTGTGTGTTCAGTGAGTGCCAGCTATTTTACATCTGTTGTCATACACCATCTGTGTGTTCAGTGAGTGCCAGCTATATTACATCTGTTGTCACACACCATCTGTGTGTTCAGTGAGTGCCAGATATATTACATCTGTTGTCACACACTATCTGTGTGTTCAGTGAGTGACAGCTATATTACATCTGTTGTCACACACTGTGTGTTCAGTGAGTGCCAGCTATATTACATCTGTTGTCACACACCCTATCTGTGTGTTCAGTGAGTGCCAGCTATATTACATCTGTTGTCACACACTGTGTGTTCAGTGAGTGCCAGCTATTTTACATCTGTTGTCAACTTGTCACACACTATTTGTGTGTTCAGTGAGTGTCAGCTATATTACATCTGTTGTCACACACCATCTGTGTGTTCAGTGAGTGCCAGCTATATTACATCTGTTGTCACACACCATCTGTGTGTTCAGTGAGTGCCAGCTATATTGCATCTGTTGTCACACACTATCTGTGTGTTCAGAGAGTGTCAGCAATTTTACATTTGTTGTCACACACCATCTGTGTGTTCAGTGAGTGCCAGCTATTTTACATCTGTTGTCACACACCATCTGTGTGTTCAGTGAGTGCCAGCTATATTACATCTGTTGTCACACACCATCGGTGTGTTCAGTGAGTGCCAGATATATTACATCTGTTGTCACACACTATCTGTGTGTTCAGTGAGTGCCAGCTATATTACATCTGTTGTCACACACTATCTGTGTGTTCAGGGAGTGCCAGCTATATTACATCTGTTGTCACACACTCTATCTGTGTGTTCAGTGAGTGCCAGCTATATTACATCTCTTGTCACACACTGTGTGTTCAGTGAGTGCCAGCTATTTTACATCTGTTGTCACACACTATTTGTGTGTTCAGTGAGTGTCAGCTATATTACATCTGTTGTCACACACCATCTGTGTGTTCAGTGAGTGCCAGCTATTTTACATCTGTTGTCATACACCATCTGTGTGTTCAGTGAGTGCCAGCTATAGTACATCTGTTGTCACACACCATCTGTGTGTTCAGTGAGTGCCAGATATATTACATCTGTTGTCACACACTATCTGTGTGTTCAGTGAGTGCCAGCTATTTTACATCTGTTGTCACACACCATCTGTGTGTTCAGTAAGTGCCAGCTATATTACATCTGTTGCCACACACCATCTGTGTGTTCAGTGAGTGCCAGATATATTACATCTGTTGTCACACACTATATGTGTGTTCAGTGAGTGCCAGCTATATTAGATCTGTTGTCACACACTGTGTGGTCAGTGAGTGCCAGCTATATTACATCTGTTGTCACACACCCTATCTGTGTGTTCAGTGAGTGCCAGCTATATTACATCTGTTGTCACACACTGTGTGTTCAGTGAGTGCCAGCTATTTTACATCTGTTGTCACACACCATCTGTGTGTTCAGTGAGTGCCAGCTATAATACATCTGTTGTCACACACCATCTGTGTGTTCAGTGAGTGCCAGCTATATTGCATTTGTTGTCACACACTATCTGTGTGTTCAGTGAGTGCCAGCAATTTTACATTTGCTGTCACACACCATCTGTGTGTTCAATGAGTGTCAGCTATTTTACATCTGTTGTCACACACTGTGTGTTCAGCGAGTGCCAGCTATTGATATTCACATTGATTTCTGGCTGAGTGGTGGGTGTACAGATTGCTATGTGTGTGCAATCTAAACATCCTAATGTTTTAGGAATTCCAAAATGTTCATTAAAAAAACAAGCAACTTAATATTGTTTATATCAGCATCATTATGTGGTAAATAAATACATCTAGAAATACTGTTTTTTTTACATAGAAACATAGACTTTGACAGCAAATAAGAGCCATAGGCCAAGAAAGTCTACCCGATTTTTCCAAAAAGTATAAACTTATCTAGTTCATAGAATAGCCTTATGCTTATCCCAGACATTAATTAATATGTACTATAGTCTTATGCTCATCACAGGCATTAATTAGTACGTATGATAGCCTTATGCTTATCCCAGGCAGTAATTAGTACGTATGATAGCCTTATGCTTATCCCAGACATTAATTATTACGTATGATAGCCTTATGTTTATCCCAGACATTAATTAGTACCTACGATAGCCTTATGCTTATCCCAGACATTAATTAGTACATACGATAGCCTTATGCTTGTCCCAGGCATTAATTAGTACATACGATAGCCTTATGCTTGTCCCAGGCATTAATTAGTATGTACAAAAGTCTTATGTTTATTCCAGGCATTAATTAGTACATACGATAGCCTTATGCTTGTCCCAGGCATTAATTAGTATGTACGATAGCCTTATGCTCGTCACAGGCATTAATTAGTATGTAGGATAGCCTTATGCTTATCCCAGACATTAATTAGTATGTAGGAGGGCCTTATGCTTGTCCCAGGCATTAATTAGTACAAAGGATAGCCTTATGCTTGTCCCAGGCATTAATTAGTACGTATGAAAGCCTTATGCTTATACCAGGCATTAATTAGTGTGTAGGATAACCTTATACTTACTACAGGCATTAGTTAGTATGTAGGATAGCCTTATGCTTGTCCCAGGCATTAATTAGTACGAAGGATAGCCTTATGCTTGTCCCAGGCATTAATTAGTATGTATGAAAGCCTTATGCTTATCCCAGGCATTAATTAGTGTGTAGGATAACCTTATACTTACTACATGCATTAGTTAGTATGTAGGATAGCCTTATGCTTGTCCCAGGCATTAATTAGTACGAAGGATAGCCTTATGCTTGTCCCAGGCATTAATTAGTACGTATGAAAGCCTTATGCTTATCCCAGGCATTAATTAGTATATAGGATGGCCTTATGCTTATACCAGGTATTAGTTAGTATATAGGATAGCCGTATGCTTATCCCAGGCATTAGTTAGTATGTAGGATAGCCGTATGCTTATCCCAGGCATTAGTTAGTATGTAGGATAGTAGTATACAAGATGAATGTGGTAAAGTGGACAGTAATTGCCGGTGGTGATATGTTTAAAGATAAACAGAAACCAGTTCAATACTCTCTGCAACAGAATGATTATAAACTTCCAGCACCCTGGGTGAGACTTATAGATCGAATAACCAAATGATTAAATATATACTTCAAACTCCCCAGAGAAACCCATATGCTCAAAAAATGACCTGATTGCCTGTGTCTGACCACCAGCTCCACTGGTATTAGCGCATCAGAGCACAACCCGGGTAAAAGAGCAATGTTACTGCAGAGAGGCATTTCACTCACTAATATGATAAGTGCTTGAAGTGGTCTCCGGACCATGTAAAGGAAACAATCGCTTCAACAAGGATCAAGAAAGCAGCGCTCCGTACTTCCTCCTCGTAACTTTTGTTCCAGTCCGATCACGTGGTTGTACCTGGGCCAATCGATAATCACAATGGCAAGAACAGAGGGCTGACATCACCACCCGGCTTCCAAAAAACTCACTGCAAGGAATAACAATCTGACCGGTTTTGGTGTTACAACACCGTAATTATAGACATAAATTCTCTACATCTGTTGCAGACCTTTAAATCGTCTACCACACTTTAATTGGTTAAAACAAAGAGAAGGATTGGCCTAGGAATAACCCTTTAATAACCTGATAGTGAACAATCAAAGCATGACAACACTAGTGTCGCAAAATCAACTCATAGCAGTGTTAATAAAATCACTGGGTGAAATAGTGGCATATTATAATTGTTAAATAATAATGATTAAACATATTAAAGAAATTAGATAACGTTAGAGCAAAAATAAGGGGAGAAAGACCTAAATATTCTTTTTACAGACAAATTATGAAGATTACATTTCCCCCAATATATTAACTCTTCCAGTATCCATATTTTTTTAGGGGAGCAAATAACATTAAATCAGATAGAAAAGATATATATATATATATATATATATATATATATATATATATATATATATATATATATATATATATATATATATATAGGTACCAATGGGATGACATTGATAACCAAACATTTCAAACGTATTAGAAATAGTGCCACTAAAAGTACATAAATATTAGGTTAAGATCTTTTACACATGAGAATGAGTAGGAATGAATACATAATATAGTAGGAAAACTATATTTACCATAAGGATTTATCTTTGGCAAAAATTAATGATGTCAAATTCGGAGTTGAAACCTATTGGAACCAAGCTATTCAACTTGAAGATCCAATAGGTTTTCTGTCGACATAAACATGAGAGCTTGTCTCCACCTCTGGGTGGTCTCTGTATCTGCTCAATTGCTTTCCATTTAAATGTATCTACATTTTTATAGTGGATCTCCAAAAAATGCCTGGACAAAGCAGAGCAGGTTCTCTCACCTGAGATGTAAGACAAGTGTTCCCGAATTCGGGTACCCACTTCTCTAGCGGTTGTACCTACATAGGGCCCTTTTACATTCAGCGCATTCCACTAAATAGATTACATACAAACTCTTACAGTTCATACAACCTTTAGTTGGGAATTCTTCCCCTGTTTGATAAGATACGAATGACTTTGAAACCTGTACATGGTCAAAAGAAGTACATATTTTCCTACCACATCTGTAGGTGCCGGTACAGTGTAGCCAGGAGTTTGCATAGGACCTGTCCTTTAAAAGGCTAGGGGATAATATGTTCCGAGGGGTTTACTTCCGGGTTACGTGACGGACGTTTGAGCTGCGGTTGCACATTTCTCTACACATTACAGATCTCTTCACCGCTTGGCCCAGCGTCTATCCACACAACTTTTAAAGTGGGATATATGAGCATCAAGACTGTGAGTATACTCAGATGTCTGAGATTATTTTTCAATTTATATAACTAAATGGCTTCTTGTAATTTGCCTTTTGGAAGTGCATATACCATCTTTTCATTAAACCCCTGAGTAAGTTTGTAGAACTCATATAAATCCCTCTAAAGTTTAAAACTGACAGTACTAGTTTTTTCTTTAAAAACGGACAGTACTAATTTCTCTAAAACTACCGGATTTTCTCCTGTTTACACGTAATACAGACCAATTATTTGACTAGACATGGCAGGTTTGGACACAGAGATTTCTAATACGGCAGATATAAATCTTACTGATGACAATCCCTCATCTGACAATATCACACAAAGGGACTATACTGGTATTCAAACAGCAGATTATTGTTATGAAATTTTTGATTTAATAACAAAGAAAAAGTTTTTTGACAAAATCTTTTCTGAGGATGTGGATAAAGACAATCTAGATATTAAAAAGTCTTTTAAATCTTTGGAGCATACTTTAACAACAGATCTAAGATTAATGTGGGACATAGTAGCATTCCAGAAATATCTTGATTTTCAACGTATCCCAAGAAGGTTGAGAATAAAAAAATACCCCTCATTTAAATTTGAGGATACATCTGATATGGAGGAATGGAATGCTGCTTTATCAGAATGTTCATTTAAATTGATAAATTATCTAATAAAAGTGAAAACAAAAAAACGTGACTAATTACATACAGAGATAAGTCTAAAGAAAGAAGAATTAAAAAACTTTGAGAATTGCACTAATTTTGCGGATCACAAAAAAAAATGGATGAAGCGATAAATAAATATGACGGTGAACAAGCTTTAATAAAAGGCAACAAATTAAACCATGTTAAAGAGGTCTATGAGCAAAATAAGGTTTAGAACTGGACAGCTGTTCATAAACAAAGGAGAGATCTTAATTGGAAAAATAAACAACAGGCAAATAAAAACAACAGTGGGAAAAACCAGCAAGCCCTTAAACCTAATGGGGATGAAAAAGATCATCCATAGTCCATTTTAAAGAATAAACAAAAAAGAAAAGTAGTTTTCAGCAATAATAAAGGAGAGTCCATAGATTCAGATGTTACATCTAGAAGTACTGGGGTTTCCACCAGCATTTCTACTCTCTCCTCCCTCTCCCCTTCCCTTTCTTCTTCTATTTTTTTACAGGAACCAGTGGCAGAGGAACCAGAGGAAATCTTACGGGTGGTTCGACCAAAAACAAGAAAAGTCACGCAAAAAGAGAAAGAAGGAGGAGAAGATGGAGAAATAAAAGGACAAGAAAAGAACAAAAAGAAGAAGTGATCATAAAGTTAAAGTCCCAATCCTCAGAAGCAAGACATTCAATTGAAAATGAACTGAGTATAGTTAATATTTCTGATCATTCACTCACTAAAGACGAGATAAAAGTCTTATCAAAAGGTCTTGGTTTTGCCCCCACCAATACATTTTCTAGCTTTAGTACCTTGCTGGATGTTAACAAGTTTGTTCGTAAGCTGTCCCTCAAGAGGTATTTTGCACAGAACAAAGATCATGATATGCCTTTTACAAAAGTCGCTACAAATTTTCAAGGTGATATTAATACTGTACATCCAGTTTTTAGTGATGCATGTGCACTCACTACACTAGAGGATTTGTATATAGTTAATCGAAGTGATAAAGAATTTAATCAAAAGCCTTTACCTAAACCATTAAAACATCATTCTGACTTTTATCCTAAAAACTTTAGAGGACCATTGGTTTGGTCAATGCTTTTCAAAAAGCTGTTCAATCGGATATATTGTCATTGGAAGACACTATTGGGAGCAATGCTGCCTCCCTTAATCTTACATTTAAAGAAAGACAAGCTATTAAATCTCTGCAAAACAATGTAAACATTGTAATACGTAATTCAGATAAGGGGGGCAGCGTTGTTGTTATGAACAAAGAGAGTTATTTTCAAGAGGCCAATAGGCAGTTGTCAGACAGTGGAACATATCGAAGATTGAACAGTAATCCTATAAATATATTTAAAAATGGTCTAAAACAATCAGTTGCAGATGGAATTGCTTTAGGGCTTTTCAAGGAGGATGATATGAATGTTCTGGTTCCTGATAATCCAATATGTCTGGTTTTCCATCATGTACCGAAAATACACAAGAGCGTGGACTGTCCCCCGGGTAGACCTATTGTGGCCGGTATTGGCTCAATTTTTGAGCCTTTAGGAGAATGGTTGGACTCTGTTCTCCAGTGATTCGCTAAATCGCAGGTTAGCCACCTACGGGACAGTTCTCAATTACTCAATACACTGGATCATGTTGGTTGGCAATCCAATTACACTTGGCTGGTTATTGACATTACATCATTATACACCTCTATTCCTCAGGTCCTAGGTATTAAGGCAGTTGAGTTCTTCCTGCAAAAAGACTCTGATTTAGATCCATCAAGGATTGAGTATATATGTGAAGTACTCAGGTTTCTTTTGTTACATAATTATTTTTTGTTTGATAACCAATATTATTTGCAAACCTGTGGCACTGCCATGGGTGCTAAATATGCGCCCTCTTTTGCAAATATTTTTGTGGCATGGTGGGAGCTGCTCTATGTCTACATGCCAGCTAATCCATGGTGTGAGGACATTGAGCTGTTCGTATGATATATAGATGATCTCCTCCTCAATTGTTAAGAAACTGGTTGATGATGCCTCTTTTTCTGAATTTATGGAATTTTGCAACAACAATGAAATGGGCCTAAATTCACCGGTGAATACAGTGGTGAGGGGGTCAACTATTTGGATCTTACTCTGCAAGCAGTTTACAATGTTATTGTCACTAAAACATTTAGAAAACAGACAGCAGGGAACACGATACTTCATGCTACCTCCCAACATCCACGACACTTTATAGAATCAATACCTAAATCACAGTTCCTCAGATTAAGATGAAACACTAAGTCTAATAGTATTTATGAACAGCAATCCATAGAATTTAGGAATAGACTAGTTAAAAGAGGATACAATTTTCATAAACTAGAAAGATGTAGAAATATGGTTAGTACCTATAGTCAACATAGTCACTATACTAAGCCTAGGGATGATAGTTTCGAGGATGCTATCGTCTTTACTACGGAGTTCAGCCAACAGTACCAGGAGATTGTTAACATTTAAAAAAACATTTACCAATCTTAGCCACTGATGATGTTCTATGTAACTATATTCACAAATGTAAATTTGTTCCAAAAAAATCTAGAACTCTAGCTCAAATGCTGTCACCTAGTTTGGTGAAAAACAAAACACATAGCACAGTTTGGAATTGGCTATCCAAAAAAGACACTACGCATGCTCTAGTGTGCTCCAGGGTAGTACATTTAATTGTGCAACTGATAGGAGCGCACAGCAAATTGATTTTTATGCACACAATATGCAGTATATCTCCTTACCTGTAAACTGTGCTCCTGCCAGTATGTTGGTAAGACCTCCTGCCATGTTAGAACAAGGTTCAATGAACACGTTAGGGATGTTAAGAACTATGATGTAGACTCTGCAGTTGCTAATCATTTTAACAATTTTCATTTTACCAATGTAGCCAATCTGTTATTACAAATAATTGATGTTGCCACAGTTCCTCCTGGCAATAAATCCAAAATTTTAGAAAAGAAAGAGCTGTATTGGATTTTGAAATTAAAAACACGTTATCCATCAGGTATGAACAGAGAATACAATGTTAGTTACTTAGATACTATAGATGATTGACATTGCATCTAGATTTTATAGTATGACATGCATTAACATTAGTAATATTCTTTATGGATTAAATGATATAACTGCATGGAGTATCACACAACAATAACATAAATTGGATCTTTGTTTTCTGTGCAACCTTACCTTCTTGGTTGTTGAAGTGTATATTGATATACATATTATTTATATATCTCTTGTCAAGGGGTTTTATTATTGTGTAATAGCCTTTGTTAAAAGATATATAGTAGATGAGGTTATTATTGTCACAATAATATGTTTATATTTTAGTCATTAGCAGGATCATCTTGTATATATAGCACATTCAAAATAACACTGTGTCCATATTAGGTTTTCTATGTTTTAAACCATTTATACATTTATATTGTACAGCAGTGAAGAGGTTAACATCTACTTCTCTGCCTATAAATAGACTAGGTTGTAACATAGACAGTAGTCTATGAGTAAGCGCCTCTAGGGGGCGCGAAACGCGTCAGACTGTCCGTCCTAGTCCTGGCTGTCTGTCTGCCTAAGAACTTCACTCTCTCCCTGAAAGGAATCATTGAGGCTACAGTTCCTTTTCAGCCTCATAAACTGCCCCTTGGCTATGCCTCTAAAGACATATCCGGGATGGCTGCTACATGCATGCAATAAACTGTTACCCACAATGGGCTTCCTAAAGAGAGTGAAGATCACCTTTCCTGTTGACCTCACACCTCTCAGAGACACATCCAAAAAATGAATACTTTCCTTTTGCCATTCGTAGGTGAATTGGATCCCCACAGTGTTTACATTGAGGTTGCTAACAAAGTATTCTGCCTGGTCACGGTCAGAAGACCATGCGATTAATAAATTGTCAATGAACCTAATATATTTAACAATATGTTCTGAGGGGATGCTATACCTCCATAGACGTGGCACCTCTCCCACCAACCCATGAACAGGTTGGCGTATGAAGGGGCAAATTTTGCCCCCATCACTGTGCCATGTCTCTAGAGGTAGTTACGCCCCTGGAACATAAAAAAATTGTGTTCCAACAAATATGTAACAGTCCTGGTAAGGAAATCTTTCATCTCACAGGAAAAATCTGTATACAGGTCAAGAAAGTATCTAATGGCTATTAGTCCATGTTGGTGGGGAATGGACGAGTACAAGGAGACAACGTCTATTGTGAGCCAACTGTACTCCTCCTCCAATTCAATACTCTCTATCACCTGTAAAGTTTGGGTAGTGTCTCTCACATAACTGGGCAATTTGGGCACAAGTGGCTGCAGGAAGAAGTCAACCCATTTGGACAAGGCCTCCATTAGGGACCCAATCCCAGCCACTATTGGTCTGCCTTTAACATTATTTATGCTCTTATGGACCTTTGGGAGGTGGTGGAAGATGGGAGTGATTGGATTGGTAACCATAATTTGATCTGCAAACTGGACATCAATCAAGCCATCCTCCACGCCTCATCCAAAAGGTGCCTAAGTTCGCATGAAAATCTGGCAGTTGGATTACCTGGTAGCGTGATATAGGTATCTACATCACTCAATTGGCACACTGCCTCATTGATGTAGCTTATCCTATCCACAATGACCATGCTGCCACCTTTGTCGGACTGCTTAATCACAATTTGGTCATTGTCATGTAATTTAGTTAGAGCCTCTTTCTCCTTAACCGTAAGATTCCGGTCAGACGTTTTTCTGTTTGGCCTATGAAATTTTTAGCATTTCCTGTGTGTTTTTAATTGTATGCACAATAAAGTTTGCTTTTTTATTCTATGCTCATTCACAAGGCTTTATGGATTATTTTTTTTCTATTTTGCATTAAGCGGTTTGTGGGATCGCTCCACTCAATTGCCTTGTTTGTGCCTGCTAGTGTTATTCCTTGCAGTGAGTTTTTTTAAACCGGATGGTGACGTCAGCTCTCTGTTCTTACCATTGTGATTATCGATTGGCCCAGATACAACAACGTGATCAGACTTGAACAAAATCTACGAGGAGGAAGTAAGGAGCGCTTGTTGAAGCGATTGTTTCCTTCACATGGTCTGGAGACCACTTCAAGCACTTATCGTAGGAGTGGGTGAGTGAAACTCCTCTCTGCAGTAACATCGCTCTTTTAACCGCGTTGTGCTCTGATGCGCTAATACCAGTGGAGCTGGCGGTCAGACACAGGCAACCAGGTAATTTTTGTGAGCATATGGGTTTCTCCGCAGAGTTTGAAGTTTATATTTAATCGTTTGGTTATTCGATCTGTAAGTCTCACCCAGGGTGCTGGAAGCTTATAATCATTCTATTACTGAGATTATTGAACTGGTTTCTGTTTATCTTTAAACATATCACCACCGGCAATTACTGTCCACTTTACCACATTCATCTTGTTTACTACTAATTCCCTGATTAGTGGACAGTTATCTCCTAACTCCAGGCTGCCTGTTATTGATTAGCATTGTACCTTGTATCAAGAAACTAGAGGAGGCACATTAAACTGTATAAACTGTTTAATTTGTTAAATTTGTTGAGCTTTTACCCCAATGGAGGGGGCACAGGAGCTGGACACCCTTATGTTCTCTGATATTGATGAGCATAAACTAGACATCATGCTTAATTTGGAGGATGTGTTCAGCCATGAATCTCCCAGGATAAAACTAGGGGATCTTTTTCAGGATTTTGAAAATGTTAAATTAAAGGAATAGAAGCTTAAATGGGACAAATGGATCCTTATGAAGTATTTAGATCTAAAGCTGATCCCCAGAGGCATAAGGCTGAACAAATTCCCTACATATGATATCAAAGATGAATCTTTTATTACACGTTGGAACCAAGCATTGACTGACTGTTCATTAATTTTGATTTCTCTCCTTATTGAATATAACAATTTTTTGCTAAATGAAGTGAAATTAAAGTTAGCTTCTTTGCAGTTGGAGATGGATACCTTTAAACAATGTGAGGAATATACCCAGTTTGAAACCATTTTCAAGAAAACTATAGAGGAGTCAAAAAAGTTAGTGATCCAAACAAAACATACCAAATTCTTAAGGGATCAAAAGGATTACTCCCTTGGTGTTGTCTATGTATGGTGTCGTTGCCAAAGGAATAAATCCTGGTTTAATCCAGGCACCCAGGAGAAATCAACTGGGGGTAAAAACATAATAAAAACATAAAAAAAATAGACTACACTAATTTAGGAGTAATAGAGAACCCTAGATTCCCATTCTGACTCTCTAAAGAAAGTCACTTTCTCTGACTCAGAGGCAGAAGCCTCTGATGAAGATAGATTTGCTTCCAGCTTTGAAGGTGCTTCAGGAGATGAACAAATGTCAGGGGGGGGGGGATCAGTACCAATATATGTTGAATTGTGTAAACAGAGTAATGGTAACAAAGGTATTTTGAAAAGTTCTGTACAATTAGGGTCTAGACCTTAACAAGGAGGAGTGAATGCACCTTCACAATATACGGCTAGGAAAGATTCTTAAAAGAATGATCAACCCAAGAAGGGATATGTTTGGACCAATACCCAGGTTTTTAGAGAGGCCGAGAGACAATGCCAAGGGGGAGGGGGTCAGAACCAAGATACTATGGGTCTAGGCATGGAAAGTTAGGGAGAGCCAAGGTACACACTGAGGGCCAAAAATCACAACAAAAAACAGAAGAAATATCAATAGATATGGTGATAAACTTTTCATCTCATGTTCTTACTGATATTGAACGCAAGGTTCTCAATTATGGTCTAGGTTTTGTTCCATCGAAAACATTTGATTTATTTCAGACTATTTTAGACGTTAATAAACTGGTTAGTGATTTGACTTTACGTTGATTCTTTTCTGGTGAAAGTACATCAGAACATACACAGAGACATCAGATCCCTTCAAGGTCTGGCACTTTGAATTCTATACAACCAAGGGCAGTAGTAGCAGCGGCCACGCCTAACCCACCTGTCGGCATCCAGTAAACGGCTCAAGCGGATGATGTCATCAGCGCCTCTGTAACACCAGCTTCTGAACCTCCAAACACAGTGACTGGGTGCAGTGCCCGAGGCCGAGTGAATCAACTGCGATAGCAATCCAAAGTAAAAAATGTCCGGCAGCACAGCAGTAAAATTTCAAACAAAACTTTATTCTTCACAAAGGGCAAACATGTACAAACATGGGGCGAACGACTGACAAGTTTTGCGCCCCCTAGTGGCGCTTCATCGGAGACTACAGATATTATACCCATGACCCTCTTATATACTGGTTATGGGTGAAAACACATTAACCATTTAATGTCAAAAAATGTTTTATATTTCACAAACAACATTTAACATTAAAAGTATTTGCTTATTATAAGAACTAACGCCTAGATTTAGAGTTCTGCAGTAGCCGTCAAAAGCAGCGTTAAGGGCTCCTAACACTGGTTTTGGCCGCCCGCTGGTACTTAGAGTCAGTCAGGAAAGGGTCTAACGCTCACTTTCCAGCCGTGACTTTTCCATACCACAGAATCCCTTACGCCAATTGCGTATCCTAGCTTTTCAATGGGATCTTCCTAACGCTGGTATTTAGAGTGAGCGTTAGAACTCTAACGACAAAACTCCAGCCGCAGAAAAAAGTGAAGAGTTAAGAGCTTTCTGGGCTAACGCCGGTTCATAAAGCTCTTAACTACTGTGCTCTAAAGTACACCCATAAACTACCTATTTACCCCTAAACCGAGGTCCCCCCACATCGCCGCCACTCTAATAAATATTTTTAACCCCTAATCTGCCGACCGCACACCGCCGCAACCTACATTATCCCTATGTACCCCTAATCTGCTGCCCCTAACATCGCCGACACCTACATAATATTTATTAACCCTTAATCTGCCCCCCCCCAATGTCGCTGCCACCTAACTTCAAGTATTAACCCCTAATCTGCCGACCGGACCTAGCCGCTACTATAATAAATGTATTAACCCCTAAAGCTAAGTCTAACCCTAACCCTAACACCCCCCTAAATTAAATATAATTTAAATCTAACTAAATAAATTATTTCTTATTAATTAATTAATCCTATTTAAAACTAAATACTTACCTGTAAAATAAACCCTAATAGAGCTACAATATAAATAATAATTATATTGTAGCTATTTTAGCATTTATATTTATTTTACAGGTAACTTTGTATTTATTTTAACCAGGTACAATAGCTATTAAATAGTTATTTACTATTTAATAGCTACCTAGTTAAAATAATTACAAAATTACCAGTAAAATAAATCCTAACCTAAGTTACACTACATTATCAATAAATTAATTAACTAAACTACCTACAATTACCTACAATTAAATCAATTTCAAACACATCCTCAGAGAAAATACACAGACTTTTCCACTCAGCTGCTCCAACTGCCCTCTAACTTACAACAAGGTAGCCTTCTGGAAAACAGCTTCATTATATTTTACCTACCAAGTTGTTTTATTGTATGTGTTTGTATAATTCCTTTTGTTTTGTTTTTATTTTAAATGTATATACTACCATGACTTTGTAATTACAGGCTGTGCTAGTCATTATCATCATTATCAACTTTGTCTGCCATTATGTTAAGTTAGTTTAAGCTGCTATTGCCAATTTATCTGTCTATTTGTTTAATGGTTTATTTCACCCCTTGCATACTTCAGTCTTATCTCTGTAATATTTTGTTGATGTTTTCCTTTTTTTTGTTTCTGCATGATTGACCCTCAGCTTAAATGTACCCTCCCACCCCTTTAACAAACTGTTGGACCATCATTAACCTAACATCTCTCTCTCTCTCTCTCTCTCTCTCTCTCTCTCTCTCTCTCTCTCTCTCTCTCTCAGCTTGATTTCAAACACAGAAAATACACAGACTTTTCCACTCAGCTGCTCCAACTGCCCTCTAACTTACAACAAGGTAGCCTTCTGGAAAACAGCTTCCCTCCCACCCTACCCCTCACCCCACCCACCCTAAACTCATTTCCTCATTTATAGATAGTCTCCCACACAACTTTCACTCTCCTGAAATGACAAGTGCAAACACTGATCAGCACATCCTTCCATTACCTTAACCCTATAGAATACTCAGTACTTTTGCAATATTACATTTCATATACCTTTTGTTCCCTTATTCAATTGTTACAGTAATTCTGTGTCTTATGTTTTTAACTGGTTCCCAATTCTGTAAAAATGATCAATATATTCATATTCCTTTTTGCTACCCTTTGTCTCTATAACAAACTACAGTACTCAATTACACCTTCTCCCTCTCCATCTGCACTGATCATTAGCCCATCTCTCTTAAACTCACCTTACTTTTCTACTCATGAACTTTACCTATTCCTAAACACTCTCTCTCCCCCCTGCAGCTCATCTCAAAAGCAGTCTCACTACTGCAAATCTGTATCTCATCTCATGTCACTCTCCCTCTTGCTTCTACTACTACTGGTGACATCTCCCCTAATCCTGGTCCCCAACCCCATTCACTGACAAACCGTGCACATCCATGTGTACCATCCCATAGACTCAGAAAACAAAACTCTGCACACCTTACTCACATTCCTCTTGCATATAAAGCCACTACCCCTTTCACTTGTGCACTCTGGAACTCTCGCTCTGTTTGCAACAAGCTCAGTTCTATACATGACCTCTTCATCTCCCGCTCCCTCAACCTTCTGGCCGTAACAGAAACCTGGCTCTCTCCCCTAGACACAGCATCCACTGCTGCTCTGTCACATGGGGGTCTCCACTTCAGCCACACTCCTAGGTCTGGTAACAGACAAGGAGGTGGTGTAGGTATTTTACTTTCCTCTCGTTGCACCTTTCAACATATACATCCCATCTCTTCCCTCACTTTTCCCTCATTCGAAACCAACATGATTCGCTTATTCTCCCCTCTCTCTGTACGTGTTGCAGTCATATACCGACCCCCTGGCTCCTCAACTCAATTTCTAGATCACTTAGCTGCCTGGCTACCCTATTTCCTTTCCTCAGACACCCCTGCCCTCATTCTTGGCGACTTCAACATCCCCCTTAACAATCCCACTGCCTCATCTGCTAAACAACTTCTGCAACTCACTTCCTGTTTCGGTCTGTCACAATGGACTGATTCTCCCACCCACAAAGACGGTCACTCTCTTGACCTGATCTTTAGCTATCGATGCACTCTCTCAAACTTTTCAAACTCCCCTTTTCCTCTTTCTGACCACCATCTCCTTACTTGCAACATATCATCCCTTCCTACAACTCTCCCTCCTTCTACTCCTCACACCAAACTTCACAGAAGCATTATGTCTTTAGATCAGCAACAACTTGCTGATTCCCCTAAACCACTCCTCTCATCCTTCTCCTCCTTTTCCTGCCCTGAACAATCTATCTGCCACTATAATTCCACCCTTATATCCGTCCTTGACATTCTTGCCCCTCTTACCATTGCTCGGAAATCACACACTCACCCCCAGCCCTGGCATACTCCTCTGACACGGTACCTACGCAGATGTTCCCGTACTGCTGGACAGCATTGGAGAAAATCACGGAGTTCAGCTGATTTTCTTCACTACAAATTCATCTTGAACTCCTACTATTCTGCCCTTAATCTCCACAAGCAACACTACTTCTCTACTCTTATCTCTAATCTTTCTTCAAACCCAAAACGTCTGTTCTCCACTTTCAATACTCTCCTCCGCCCTCCCCCACTTCCTAATACAACTTCTCTGTCAGCTCAAGACTTTGCCAGTCACTTCATTAACTAAATTGACTCCATAAGACATGAAATCAGCTCTCAACATAATTCCATTCTCTCTCCCCTCAAATGCTCTCACTCAACCCTCATAACATAAAACTTAGTTCATTCTCCCCTGTTACTGAGGAAGAAGTTTCGGCACTTATACTGCGCTCTCACCTCACTACCTGTCCCCTTGACCCTATCCCCTCACATCTACTCCCCTCCCTCTCTGCTACCCTTACCCATATACTAACACACCTTTTCAACCTCTCCCTCAGCACTGGTACATTTCCCTCATCGATGAAACATGCACTGGTCACACCCATCCTCAAAAAACCTTCCCTTGATCCTACCTCTCCATCCAACTACCGCCCTATTTCCCTCCTCCCTCTTGCTTCAAAGCTTCTCGAAAAACTAGTATACGCACGCCTATCCCATTTCCTTACATTAAACTCCCTTCTTTACCCGCTGCAATATGGATTTTGTCCCTATCACTCCACAGAGACAGCTATTGTTAAGGTCACCAACGACCTACTTACAGCAAAATCGAAAGGCCACTTCTCTCTGCTTATCCTCCTTGATCTGTCCGCAGCCTTTGCCACTGTTGACCACCCTCTTTTGCTCCAAACCCTCCAATCCTTCGGCATCTGTGCCACAGCCCTTTCGTGGCTCTCTTCCTACCTATCAAACCGTACCTTCAGTGTAGCCTTCTCTGGCGCCTCCTCTGCCCCGTCACCACTTTCTGTCGGAGTACCGCAAGGCTCTGTCCTCGGTCCCCTTCTCTTCTCAATCTACACGTCATCACTAGGTTCCCTAATAAAGTCCCGCAGTTTCCAATATCATTTGTATGCCGATGACACCCAAATCTACTTCTCTGCACCAGACCTATCTCTTTCCTTGCTAACCCGTGTCACTAACTGTCTTTCTCACATCTCTTCCTGGATATCCTCCCACTACCTCAAGCTAAATCTCTCCAAAACTGAGCTCCTCATTTTCCCCCCTTCTTCCAAAATCTTCACCCCCAATATCTCTATAACTGTCGACAACTCCATCATTACCCCTACCCCGCAAGCCCGATGTCTCGGGGTCACATTTGACTCAGATCTTTCTTTCACTCCTCACATACAGTCCTTGGCTAAAGCCTGCCGCTTCCACCTTAAAAACATCTCCAAAATTAGACACTTCCTTACACAAGACACAACTAAGATTTTAATCCACTCTCTCATTCTTTCCTGCCTTGATTACTGCAACTCTGTCCTCTCTGGTCTCCCCACCTGCTGCATAGCTCCCTTAAATCCATAATGAACGCCTCTGCCAGACTCATCTTCCTTACACGCCGCTCTTCATCTGCAGCTCCTCTCTGCCAATCCCTTCACTGGCTTCCTCTTGCCTCTAGGATCAAACACAAAATTCTCACTCTGACATACAAAGCCCTCAACTGCACTGCTCCCCCCTATATCTCAGACCTTGTCTCCAGATACTCTCCCTCCTGTCCCCTTTGCTCTGCTCATGACCTCCTACTCTCCTCCTCTCTGGCTACCTCATCGCACTCCCGTCTACAGGACCTCTCCAGACTGGCTCCCATCTTGTGGAACTCTCTTCCTCGCCCCACAAGACTCTCCCCTAGTTTTGAAAGCTTCAAGTGCTCCCTAAAGACTCTATTGTTCAAGGATGCATACAACCTATGCTAACCTTACTTTATACCAGTCCACTCCTCCATTGCTTTAGCATGTAAGCCTAAGAGTCCAGCTGTTTGTAGATCCCCCTCTTAAGAGTGGATTACAACAGTGCAACTCCTGGCAGGGCCCTCTACCAATTTGATCCCTTTAATTATACTGTTGTACTCCCCTTTGTTTATAGCGCTGCGGAATCTGTTGGCGCTCTACAAATAACCGATAATAATAATAATAATAATCAACTAAACTAAATTACAAAAACAAACACTAAATTACAAAAAAATAAAAAAAGATTACAAGAATTTTAAGCTAATTACACCTACTCTAAGCCCCCTAAAAAAATAACAAAGCCCCCAAAATAAAAAAATGCCCTACCATATTCTAAAATAAAAAGTCAACAGCTCTATTACCTTACCAGCCCTTAAAAGGGCTTTTTGCGGGGCATGCCCCAAAGAAATCAGCTCTTTTGCCTGTAAAAAAAAACATACAATACCCCCCCAACATTACAACCCACCACCCACATACCCCTACTCTAACCCAAACCCCCCTTAAATAAAACTAACACTACCCCCCTGAAGATCTCCCTACCTTGAGTCGTCTTCACTCAGCCGAGCAGCGATGGACCAAAAGAAGACATGCGGAGTGGCAGAAGTCTTCATCCTATCCGGGCAGAAGAGGACATCCGGACCGGCAAACATCTTCATCCAAGCGGCATCTTCTATCTTCATCCATCCAACGAGGAGCGGCTCCATCTTCAAGACCTCCGGCGCGAATCATCCTCTTCTCCCGACGACTAGATGATGAATGAAGGTTCCTTTAAGTGACGTCATCCAAGATGGCGTCCCTCAAATTCTGATTGGATGATAGGGTTCTATCAGCCAATCGGAATTAAGGTAGGAAAAATCTGATTGGCTGATTGAATAAGCCAATCAGATTCAAGTTCAATCAGATTGGCTGATCCAATCAGCCTGTCAGATTGAGCTCACATTCTATTGGCTGTTCCGATCAGCCAATAGAATGCAAGCTCAATCTGATTGGCTGATATTTTTTTATTATGTTTAATCTATTTAATAGCTAAGCATTTTATTGTTACTTGATCAGCTTCGCAATAGCAAGAGAGATAATAAATAAACAAATAAATAAATATAAAATGACATGCACAAAATATTTTAGTATCTGATGTCTGTAACATGCAAGACACTGATTTGCTTAATCAAATTATATTTGACACTTTAAATGTTTAAGATTTGTATACTCTTAGAGAACTTTGATATTCTTCCTTATCTTACTGCATTTAGTTAGTTTGATAAAAAAGACTGTGGCATACTTAGTGCTTATAATAAGCATATATTTTTAATTTTAAATCTTGTTTGTGAAATATAAATTATTTTTTTGACATTACATGGTTAATGTGTGTTAAACCATGACCAGTATATAAGAGGGTCATGGGTATAATATCTGTAGTCTCCGATGAAGTGCTACTAGGGGCAAAAAACACATTAGACGTTCACCCCGTGTTTGTACATGTTTGCCCTTTGTGAAGAATAAAGTCTTGTTTGAAATTTTACTGCTGTGTTGCCGGACATTTTTTACTATGAATTCTATGTCTTTTGAGGACTCTTGTGCTTTGATTTCCCTTGAGAGCCTGCAGAGTGAGGGTCGTGTAACTGAAGACCCCCTCTTGCAGACTTCTAATCCTGTCCTAAGGTCTAAATCCACCTTTTACCCCCTTCATGCCAAAGGGAAAGCTTTAGAGGTTTTCCATCAGTGGGTAGTTGAAGATTTGACTCAGCTATCCACATCCTTACAGGGAGGATTGCATAATCTTATGGTTAAGGAGAAAGAGGCTCTAACTAATTTACGTGACAATGACCAAGGGCTCGCTTCCATTGAGTCGTAATTCAGTTTGCGTGCACTCGCAAACTGTTAAATATGCTGTCGAAAGCAATATCATTTCTCGACTGTTTCCAATGGCGCGTTATACCTCAATATCGGCAGCTGGACTCCGGCTGCCGAAAAAATCTTTGCGTCCCATAGAAAGTAATAGAAGCCGTTAATCGATAAATTATACCAGGTTTCCAATGAAAGCACAAACCATTAATATACTGCCGGAGGCTGTCGATACATTGAGAAATATTACACCCAGCTCAACTAGGTGTAAAAGAGGAAAATTGTGCTTTTTGAGACCTATTTTCTATTGAAATTATAAAACTTGCAAATAATGCAAGTGTTTTAATGTAGAAATAAATTGTTATAAGTAATATTTATTGTTGTCTCATGTATAGAAATAGTTGAACTGATATTCTAATAGAAATATCAGTATATATTTAAATATAATAATATATGCAAGAACATATCTACAGAATGCAAACTAGACCTATGCCTAGGGCAGCAATACATATTACTTATATTTATGAAGTGGTAAATATAATTATATTAAAAAATAGTATTTGATTATTAAAAATATGGATAAGTGTATCTTTATTTTTCTTGAGAGGTGATCACCGGTAAGGAGCACGGACGTTAAACGTAAATTCTATAGCGTAAGGTCGGGTTACCTTAGCAACTAATTGATTTTCAAGAAATCCGACATCAGATGGAAGCGTTAACACAACATTAACTTACAGCTACACGAAAAGAGCGACTGCACGCTATCCGCAAAATATTTCAATGGAAACCTGGTACTAAAATGGAGATTTTTAACGACTCAATGGAAGCGAGGCCCAAATTGGGATTAAGCAGTCTGACAAAGGTGGCAGCGTGGTCATTATGGATAGGATTAGCTACATCAATGAGACAGTTCGCCACTTGAGTGATGTAGATACCTATATCATGCTACCAGGTAATCCAACTGCCAGATTTTTATGCAAACTTTGGCACCTTTTGGATGAGGCGGTGGAGGATGGCTTGATTGATGTCCAGTCTGCAGATCAGATTATGGTTACCAATTCGATCACTCCCATCTTCCACCACCTCCCAAAGGTCCATAAGAGCATAAATAATGTTAAAGGCAGACCAATAGTGGCTGGGATTGGGTCCCTAATGGAGCCCTTGTCCAAATGGGTTGGCTCCTTCCCGCAGCCACTTGTGCCAGTTATGTGAGAGACACTACTCAAACTTTACAGGTGATAGAGAGTATCGAATGGGAGTTGGCTCACAATAGACGTTTTTTCCTTGTACTCGTCCATTCCCCACCAACATGGACTAATAGCCATTAGATACTTTCTGGACCTGTATACAGATCTTTCCTGTGAGATGAAAGATTTCCGTACCAAGGAACTGTAGCTTTAATGATTCCTTTCAGCGAAAGAGTGAAGTTGTTAGTCCAAGATTGAGAAACAGAGGCTATCCAAAAAAGGGTGGTTGATAGAGCCTACAAGGAAGTACAACACATGAGTAGAGCATCTATGCTCACGGATGTGTCCAGGACTTCGCAGAGGAAATTGTCAATTGATCATTCTCAACCTAGATTTGTGACGGGTTTGTCATATCAATATTATCAGATCTGTAAGATCATAAATTGAAACCTGCCCATATTAATGGGAGAAAACAAATTGGGAAAGAATGTAGAGAAAAGATGTGCCTTTACTGCAAAAAGAAATATCACATTGGGGAATATATTATCTCCTAGCCTTTAAAGGACAGGTCCTATGCAAACTCCTGGTTACACTGTACCGGCAGCTACAGATGTGGTAGGGAAACATGTACTTCTTGTGACCATATACAGGTCTCAAAGTCATTCATATCTTATCAAACAGGGGAAGAATTCCCAACTAAAGGTTGTGTGAACTGTAAGAGCTTGCATGTAATCTATTAAGTGGAATGCATTGAATGTAAAAGGGCATATGTAGGTAGAACCACTAGAGAAGTGGGTACCCAAATTCGGGAACATTTGTCTTACATTTCAGGTGAGAGACCCTGCTCAGCTTTGTCCAGGCATTTTTTGGAGATCCACTATAAAAATGTGGATACATTTAAATGGAAAGCAATTGAGCAGATACAGAGACCACCCAGAAGTGGAGAGAAGCTCTCATTGTTATGTCGACAGGAAACCTATTGGATCTTCAAGTTGAATAGCTTGGTTCCAAAAGGTTTCAACTCCGAATTAGACAACATCATACATTTTTTGCAAAGATAAATATTTATGGTATATATAGTTTTCCTACTATACTATGTATTCATCCCTACTCATTCTCATGTGTAAAAGATCTTAACCTAATATTTATGTACTTTTAGTGACACTATTTCTAATATGTTTGAAATTTTTGGTTATCAATGTCATCCCATTGGTACATATATATATCTTTTCTATCTGATTTAATGTTATTTGCTCCCCTAAAAAATATGGATACTGGAAGAGTTAATATATTGGGGGATATGTAATCTTCATAATTTGTCTGTATAAAGAATATTTAGGTCTTTCTCCCCTTATTTTTGCTCTAACGTTATCTAATTTATTTAATATGTTTAGTCATTACTATTGAACAATCATAATATGCCACTATTTCTCCCAGTGATTTTATTAACACTGCTATGAGTTGATTTTGCGGCACTAGTGTTGTCATGCTTTGATTGTTCACTATCAGGTTATTAAAGGGTTATTCCTAGGCCAATCCTTCTCTTTGTTTTAACCAATCAAAGTGTGTTAGATGATTTAAAGGTATGCAACAGTAAAGAATTTATGTCTATGAAACCGAAACCAGTCAGATGTTTTTTCTGTTTGGCCTATGGAATTTTTATCATCACCTGTGTGCTTTTAATTGTATGCACAATAAAGTTTGCTTTTTTATTCTATGCTAATTCACAAGGCATTATGGACTTTTTTTTCTAGTATGTAGGATAGCCTTATGCTTATCACTGGCAATAATTAGTATGTAGGATAGCCTTATGCTTATACCAGGCAATAATTAGTATGTAGGATAGCCTTAGCTTATCCCAGACATTAATTAGTATGTTGGATAGCCTTATGCTTATCCCAGGCATTAGTTAGTTTGTAGGATAGCCTTATGCTTATCCCAGGCATGAACCCAGAGTCTAAACCCCTAATCCTACACTTATTAACCCCTAATCTGCCTCCCCCGACATCGCAGACACCTACATTATACTTATTAACCCCTAATCTGCCGCTCTGGACATCGCCGCCACTATAATAAACATATTAAACCCTAAACCGCCGCACTCCCGCATCACAAACATTAGTTAAATATTATTAACCACTAATCTGCCGTCCCTAACATTGCCGCCACCTACCTAAATTTATTAACCCCTAATCTGCCGCCCCCAACGTCGCCGCCACTATACTAAAGTTTTTAAGCCCTAAACCTAAGTCTAACCCTAACACCCCCTAACTTAAATATATTTAAAATAAATCTAAAGAAAACCTACTAATAATAACAAAATCATTCCTATTTAAAAATAAATACCTGTTAAATAAACACTAACGCCTAGATTTAGAGTTCTGCGTTAGCCAGCAAAACCAGCGTTAAGGGCTCCTAACGCTGCTTTTTACCGCCGGCTGGTATTTAGAGTCAGTCAGAAAAGGGTCTAACGCTCACTTTCCAGCCGCAACTTTTCCATACCGCAGATCCCTTTATGCCAATTGTGTATCCTATATTTTCAATGGGATCTTTCTAACGCAGGTATTTAGAGTCTTGGCTGAAGTGAGCGTTAGAACTCTAACGACAAAACTCCAGCCGCAGAAAAAAGTCAGGAGTTAAAAGCTTTATGGGCTAACCCCGGTTTATAAAGATCTTCACTATTGTGCTCTAAAGTACACTAACACCCATAAACTACCTATGTACCCCTAAACTGAGGCCCCCCACATCGCCGACACTCTAATAAAAATTTTTAACCCCTAATCTGCCGACCCCACACCGCCGCCACATACATTATCGCTATGTACCCCTAATCTGCTGCCCCTAACATCGCCAACACCTACATAATATTTATTAACCCCTAATCTGCCTCCCCCAACGTCGCCGCTACCTACCTACACTTATTAACCCCTAATCTGCCGACCGGACCTCGCCGCTAATCTAATAAATGTATTAACCCCTAAACCGCCTCACTCCCGCCTCGCAAACCCTATAATAAATAGTATTAACCCCTAATCTGCCCTCCCTAACATCGCAGACACCTAACTTCAAGTATTAACCCCTAATCTTCGCCGCTACTCTAATAAATGTATTAACCCCTAAACCGCCTCACTCCCACCTCGCAAACCCTATAATAAATAGTATTAACCCCTAATCTGCCCTCCCTAACATCGCCGACACCTAACTTTAAGCATTAACCCCTAATCTGTCGACTGGAGCTCGCCGCTACTCTAATAAATGTATTAACCCCTAAAGCTAAGTCTAACCCTAACCCTAACACTCCCCTAAATTAAATATAATTTTAATCTAACGAAATAAATTATTTCTTATTAAATAAATTAATCCTATTTAAAGCTAAATACTTACCTGTAAAATAAACCCTAATATAGCTACAATATAAATTATAATTATATTGTAGCTATTTTTAGGATTAATATTTATTTTACAGGCAACTTTGTATTTATTTTAACCAGGTAGATAATAACTATTTAATAGCTACCTAGTTAAAATAATTGGTGTTAGGGAGGGCAGATTAGGGGTTAATACTATTTATTATAGGGTTTTTGAGGCGGGAGTGAGGCGGATTAGGGGTTAATAACTTTATTATAGTAGCGGTGAGGTCTGGTCGGCAGATTAGGGGTTGATAAGTGTAGGTAGGTGGCGGCGACGTTGGGGGCGGCAGATTAGGGGTTAATAAAAATAATATAGGGGTCGGCGGTGTTAGGGGCAGCAGATTAGGGGTCATAGGGATGCGGCGGTGTACGGAGCGGCAGATTAGGGGTTAATAATAATATGCAGGGGTCAGTGATAGCGGGAGCGGCAGATTAGGGGTTAATAAGTGTAAGGTTAGAGGTGTTTAGACTCGGGGTACATGTTAGGGTGTTAGGTGCAGACTTAGGAAGTGTTTCCCCATAGGAAACAATGGGGCTGCGTTAGGAGCTGAACGCTGCTTTTTTGCAGGTGTTAGATTTTTTTTCAGCTCAAACGGCCCCATTGTTTCCTATGGGGGAATCGTGCACGAGCACGTTTTTGAAGCTGGCCGCGTCAGTAAGCACCGCTGGTATTTAGAGTTGCAGTGGCGGTAAATTATGCTATACGCTCCTTTTTTGGAGCCTAACGCAGCCCTTCTGTGAACTCTAAATACCAGCGGTATTTCAAAGGTGCGGGGGAAAAATAGCACGCGTAGCTAACGCACCCCTTTGGCCGCAGAACTCTAAATCTAGGCGTAAGTTAGCTACAATATTACTAATAGTTACATTGTAGCTAGCTTAGGTTTTATTTTTATTTCACAGGTAAGTTTGTATTTATTTTAACTAGGTAGACTAGTTAGTAAATAGTTAACTATTTACTAACTACCTAGTTAAAATAAATACAAACTTACCTGTGAAATAAAACCTAACCTGCCTTACACTAAAAACTACCATTACAAAAAACAATAAACCTACCATTACAAAAAATAAAAAACCTATCATTGCAAAACAAAACCACGAAATTATCCAAAAAAATAAAGATTAATCCTATTCTAATGACCCCTAAAAAAAACACCCCAAAATAAAAACCCTACTCTAGAATAAACTACCAAGGACCCTTAAAGGGGCCTTTTGTAGGGCATTGCCCTGAGATAAACAGCTCTTTTACTTTAAAAAGAATACAAACACCCCCTAACACTATACAAACCCCCACCCCCAAACTAACAAGGGCCCTTAAAAGGGCCTTTTGGGGGGCCCTTAAAAGGGCCTTTTGTAGGGCATTGCCCTGAGATAAACAGCTCTTTTACTTTAAAAAGAATACAAACACCCCCTAACACTATACAAACCACCACCCCCCAAACTACCAGGGGCCCTTAAAAGGGCCTTTTGTAGGGCATTACCCTGAGATAAATAGCTCTTTTCCTTTAAAAAAACCCCCCATAAAAATATACATTACACAAAATAACAAACAAATTATCAAAAATAAAAAAAACACCTAATCTAATAGCACTATCAAAATAAAAAAGCCCACCCAAAATAAAAAAAACCCTAGCCTACAATAAACTAGAAACGGCCATTAAAAGGGCCTTTTGTGGGGCATTGCCCCAAAGATATCAGCTCTTTTACCTTTAAAAAAATACAAACTCCCCTCCCAACTGTAAAACCCACCAACCAACCAACCCCCCAAATGTAACAACCTATCTAAAAAACCTAAGCTACCCATTGCCCTGAAAAGGGCATTTGTATGGGCATTGACCTTAAAAGGGCACCCAAAAAACCCTTTAAAAAGCCTAACACTAACCCCCGACGATCCACTTACAGTTGTTGAAGTCCCGCTTGAATGATCCATCCAGCCGGCGAAGTCCTCATCCGTGCGGCAAGAAGTCTTCATCCAGGCGGCCTCTTCTATCTTCATCCAGCCGGTGAAGTCCTCATCCAGGTGGCAAGAAGTCTTCATCCAGGTGGCCTCTTTGATCTTTAGCTGGCGTGGAGCGGATCCATCCTGAAGACATCCGGCGCAGAGCATACTCTTCATACGGTCTCCGCTGTACACTGAATCTTCAATGCAAGGGACGAGATTCAATATGGCATCCCTTGCATTCCTATTCGCTGAAAATTTTGAATCATCCAATAGGAATTAGGGCTGCTAAAATCCTATTGGCTGTTGAAATCATCCAATAGGATTTAAGTAGCTCTCATGTCTTCAGGATGGACCTGCTCCGCTCCGGGTGAAGATCGAAGAGGCCACCTGGATAAAAACTTCTTGCCACCTGGATGACGACTTCGCAGGCTGGATGGATCCTTCAAGCGGGACTTCAACAACTGTAAGTGGATCGTCGGAGGTTAGTGTTAGTTTTTTTTAAGGGTTTTTGGGTGTTTTTTTTTTTTTAGTTTAGGTCCTTTTTACGAAAATATCCACCAGCACATATTACATACGTCACTTATAGTGCAATAATAAATAACAACAATAACCATTTAACTAATTGACTGTCACTCTTCTACTCATTTCCCACCAATACTCATATGACTGGCCAATTAACTCCTCATACATTTCCTTTAAATACCAGCATCAGCTTCTAATCTTTGCTTGGTATTGCTTCTCTGAATCGGATCAAGCTCCTCCTGACTTCCTGTCTGTACGGAGTTCCCTTGCATCTATAACCTCAGCTTCCAGTCTGCATCTCAGTGCAGGGACCTGTTACTCTAAACCGGAACTTCGGCCTCTGTGACGTCACACGCCCAACACAGCTGCTTCTCTGTACTGCCGCCATCACCAGAGCTAACTACTTCTCGCAGCACAAACCTGTGTTACCAGTGAACCGGACTCTTACTTACCTTTAGTCTGCCTCAGGTATCTAAATGAAGGGGTTCTGCTCCTTTCTCTCATTGTGCCTATATTCTGCCATACTTGCTTCTATCAGATACTATTAGTTTAACGGTTTACCTCCTAAGTACATTGGTTCTTTAGTTTTACCTCTTATTAGTCATTATCTTATTTTTATGCACATACATTCTTTTGCTCATATATGATATTGTGTATTATGTGAATGCAAGGCAAAGTAGTTACACTGCTGTAATCCATATTTCTCTTGCTGCACCAGCTATAGTGATATCTGCTGTTTCTTATCGTTTCATATATCAAACTGCTTCATGTGTGTGTGTGCTAGGGTTTTACATATTGCTAATGGGTAATATTTATGTAATCTCCTGCTACACATTCAGCAACACACAATTATAGTCTTATATCAGTAGCTGTGGTCCAACATACACTTTTTTCTTTTAAGACATCACAGAAATACCAAGCCTAAAATAAACATGGACCCAACTGATTTGCCAACACATATACAAACATTAACCACTAAAGTAGAAATGTTAACTGAAGGTCTTACTGCACTTAAGTTAGAAAATGATAACTTAAAATCTTATATAAAAGAGGTAATGGATAGGAAGCCTCCCCCTCAGGAACCTCAAATCTGTATCCTGAGCCTTTTTTTGGTGATAGAAAGATTTTTAGAGAATTTAAAAATTCCTGCTATCTATTATTCACCCTCAAACCTTACACCTATCCTAATGACAGGGTAAAAGTCATGACAACCATTTCCTATTTAAGAGCTGAGCCCAGAGCCTGGGCAAACACTTTCCTTGAGCACAATGATGAGATTCTCAATTCCCTGGACTCCTTTTTCTCTGCCTTAGCACAAATCTATGAGGACCCTTTTAAACAACAGACTGCTGAAAATGCTATGAGGTCCCTAAGGCAGAGGAAAAGAGAAGTCGAGGATTATATAGCCGAATTCAAAAGGTGGGCCCCTGATACCCAATGGAACAACCTATCCCTACGGAACCAGTTTCATCTGGGGTTGTCAGAAGCCATTAAGGATGAGCTTTCACGTACACAAATACCCCCTACACTGGAGCAACTTATAGATCTGAGTATTTGTATAGATAGGAGGCTTAGGGAAAGACATCATGAAAGAACTAGCCATGACACGGCTTATAGGCAAAAACCCACATCCAATATACCCAGTACACACTCAAAACCCCCACCAGAACCTATGGATATCGCTTTCCTACGTGGACCACTAAGCTCCCAGGAAAAGATAAGACGCCGCACTCATAACTTGTGCATGTATTGCGCTTCCGAAGAACATGGGGTCAGAGACTGTCCTAACCTAGCCCGCCAAAGAAAGGGTAAGCAGCCTACTCCCCCTTCCTCAATAAAAACTGTACTCAAATGCCCTCATTACTGCAAAATTCCTCTTGTCTTGCAGTGGGACCAATCCCGGGTGACAGTCCAAGGGATCATTGACTCTGGAGCTTCTCTCTCCTATATTGATATAACCTTTTGTGAAAATAATAAAATTCCCCTGCATAAGAAATTGTCTCCTGTTCATTTGAGGGGAATAGACGGTAAAGTACTGTCCACAGGTCTTGTGTTGTTCGAAACCACTCCCATGCTGATGTCTACTGAGTGTCACCATAGGGAGTACATTAAATTCGATGTAATTACTTCACCCGACTTCCCTTTAATTTTAGGTTTACAGTGGCTTCGGCAACATGATCCTCTGATTTTCTGGGCTTCTCTCTCTCTACAGTTTAATTCAGGGTACTGTAAAACAACTTGTTTTCCCCATTTACTGCTTCAGCCTCCATTAGAATGCTTACAGTCTAATGTGCCTATTGATTATACAGATTTTACTGATGTGTTCAGTAAAACCCAATCTGAGACTCTTCCGTCACACAGGCCATATGACTGCCCCATCGATCTACTACCTGGAGCAGTCATACCCTGTGGGCATATTTTTCCTCTCTCCAAACCGGAATTACTGCACCTCAGATCATACATCGATGAGAATATAAAAAAAGGCTTCATCAGGCCATCTACCTCCCCTGCAGCAGCAGGTATTTTCTTCGTGAAAAATAAGGATGGTTCACTAAGACCTATAGTGGATTATAGGCAGCTAAACAAAATAACCGTAAAAAACCGTTACCCCCTACCACTTATCGCAGAATTAATCGAACGGTTAGTGGGCTCCCGGGTCTTCACTAAACTTGATCTTAGGGGAGCATACAACTTGATCAGGATGCGGGCAGGAGACGAATGGCTGACTGCATTCCGTACCCGTTACGGGTTATACGAATATGTAGTCATGCCATTCGGCCTCTGCAATGCCCCTGCCACCTTCCAGCACCTGATCAATGATATTTTCAAGGATATTCTTGACCTATATGTGGTTATCTATTTGGATGACATCCTCATTTTCTCAAAAAATACCTCTCAACATTCCTGGTCCCAACAGTTGCATTATGCTGAATTCGTCTTCAACAACACCGTACACTCCACCACTAAACAAACTCCCTTTTACATCAATTATGGATTCCATCCAACATTCCAGTACCTACCTGATCTGGTTCCAGACCATCCCCACATTTCTGATCTAACATCCGCCATTAACTCAAACTTCATTACCGTTAAGCATGCCATAGAAGATGCAAAGGTATTACAGAAAAAATACTACGATCGGAGGCGCACTCCTCCTCCTTCGTACTCTGAAGGAGATCTTGTCTGGCTCTCCACAAAAAATCTACGCTTGTCCACACCTTCTAGAAAGCTCACCCCTCTCTTCATCTGACCCTTTCCTATACAGAGAATAATCAATTGTAATGCTGTTCGCCTCACACTACCTACCTCCCTGAAAATACACCCTACCTTCCACGTTTCACTGCTGAAGCCTTACCACCTTGTACGTGATAGGGGTATGGATACTACCCTACCCCCTATCTCTGTAGACCCCAACATGGAATATGAGGTTGAGGACATCCTGGACAGTAGATTTGTGAGGGGTATACTTCAGTATCTAATCAAATGGAAGGACTACTCCGTTGAACATAACTCTTGGGAGCCTGCCACTAACATCTCTGCTCCCAGGTTGATTTCCCGCTTCCATCAGAGGTACCCGGATCGGCCTCAGACCTGAGCATCGGTGCTGCTCCTTGGAGGGAGTATCCTGTCACGCTTCTACTCATTTCCCACCAATACTCATATGACTGGCCAATTAACTCCTCATACATTTCCTTTAAATACCAGCATCAGCTTCTAATCTTTGCTTGGTATTGCTTCTCTGAATTGGATCAAGCTCCTCCTGACTTCCTGTCTGTACGGAGTTCCCTTGCATCTCTAACCTCAGCTTCCAGTCTGCATCGCAGTGCAGGGACCTGTTACTCTAAACCGGAACTTCGGCCTCTGTGACGTCACACGCCCAACACAGCTGCTTCTCTGTACTGCCGCCATCACCAGAGCTAACTACTTCTCGCAGCACAAACCTGTGTTACCAGTGAACCGGACTCTTACTTACCTTTAGTCTGCCTCAGGTATCTAAACGAAGGGGTTCTGCTCCTTTGTCTCATTGTGCCTATATTCTGCCATACTTGCTTCTATCAGATACTATAAAGCTTATTAGTTTAACGGTTTACCTCCTAAGTACATTGGTTCTTTAGTTTAACCTCTCATTATCTTATTTTTATGCGCATACATTCTTTTGCTCATATATGATATTGTGTATTATGTGAATGCAAGGCAAAGTAGTTACACTGCTGTAATCCATATTTCTCTTGCTGCACCAGCTATAGTGATATCTGCTGTTTCTTATCGTTTCATATATCAAACTGCTTCATGTGTGTGTGCTAGGGTTTTACATATTGCTAATGGGTAATATTTATGTAATCTCCTGCTACACATTCAGCAACACACAATTATAGTCTTATATCAGTAGCTGTGGTCCAACATACACTTTTTTCTTTTCAGACATCACATTGACACATCTGCATCTCTTTTTAGGCAGTTACTATCGGTATAATAGAATGGGACATTAAGCCTATACCTGGGTTGTCACCGTCGTAGACAGTGATAGATAAGCTTTTACCTATAGTAGCTAGCCAGAGGTGCTGGGATGCTAGTTACCCAGCTAGAAACAAACTCAGGCCTGTCCTCTATACAAATCAAGAGATATGTTGAACCACTTAAGTTATTAGTGATTCAAGTGAGCTTAATTGAGGTAGCCTATTTGGTTAATGATAGAGCCGGGTAATATGTCTCAGGTTTAAGGAAATATTAGCTTGAGATTAGCTCATTCAAGGTAGAGGTCATTAGCTGTGTTCTAGTTAGGGCTACATACACTTAAATGTGGTCTGCGAATTGGAGGGGCAGATAAAGAAGTTTAAAAAATGTACTAGGTAGCATTGAAAAGGCTATGGTAGAGCCTGCTACCAAGACTAAATCAAAAACTACTATGGCTTAATGGGATAGCAGAGCTGCATATATTTAAAACATAAAATGCTGTAAGCCATAATAGGTGGCTAGAATACATAACCAAACGGTTTATAGAGATGCATTTCTCAATCTACATGAGGAGGCGCACATAGTGAGGGGATTAATGGGCCCATGTATGTTAGGTGACTCCTATATGGAAGTTAAATGTGTGCTATGACTTTGGTGAAGAGTGGTCACTTGATAGCTTTAAGAGATCAATAGTGCAAACAGATAGGATATACCTCGTAAACAATAGTAGTATTGGTTATTAACATTGGAAACAATCTGAACTGAAAATATACACAGAGCTCTATATGATTTGGTACTGAAGGTTATAATTCTTATGAACTTAAACCGATATGAACTGTTACTCACTGTCTTGTACAAGTTAATGGCATCCAATATATGTGGGTCACATCTCATCACCCTAGTCGCAACAGCTTTGTACAGCTCAATGTCAGTCTCTAGTTAGGTGGATAACATAGGCAAGGTTAGTATAAGTGCTAACTGTGTTATACAAGTTATATATGTGTAGTCTGTTGTTTCCTGAGTGGCTCTTGAGCTGACATTGAGTTATCACAATACACATAGCCAGTGATGAAATAATATATGAAGATCCATACAGATATAAAAATGCATATAACCTTTAAACCATAATTTTAAGCGAGAATTTCTATGAAACTATGTAGACTGGAGCTGTTGGTGACTAATAGAACAGGCAGAGCTTTGATATATTACAGAGTAGGAAGTTAACCAACAAAAGCTCTTGTGAAATAAACACCAGAGAATGTTGAGTCTCCATACAGTCTGATAAGTCAGGTAGTGCTCGTCATAAAACAATAGAAGTGATAGTAAGATAATGTGAGGTTCATTCTTTCACTGCTAAGTATAGGTTAATAAAATACATAGGTCTCCTCTCTTTCTCTGTGATATGAAATATAATTATCATGTCCAGTAACACAGAACTCTAATAAACTGCTAAAGTAAACCATGGTAAGTGGATGATAGGCAACACACTACTAAAGAGAAGACCAAAAGCAAATTTTATCACACAAATAAGCTAGCTATATCATTTAGCTAGCAACTGTTATCCAACAGGACCTGATATTACCAACATAAACCTAGGCAGTTTTAACCAATGTATGCAACTTAACAACAATAATATGACTACAGTCAAATCTATATACCGTGCATCAACTTGCTAGCTTTTAGTAAAATTAAAGGAACACAGGACATTAACAAAGTATGTTCAGCTCGCTATGATTCTAATGTTACTCGACTTTTCCTATAACACCATGAGGCAGTGTTATGTGTATATGGGGGGGGGGAGAATAAGAGTTAGGTTTGTACATTACAATGAAATCTTCTAACCACATGTTCTGGATAAAATGTGGAACAACCTGAGAAAGGTCATTATTCGACCGAAACGCGTTGGCTGGTAAGTTTTATTTCATATTATTCACTTATCTGTAGCAATCTACACTATCATATATTTTTTCGGCAGAGGGACCGTAAGCTAGCAAGCAGAGGGAACAAAGGCTTGAAAGGGCTGAGGGACCGCACGCTTGAGGGCAAAGGGACCCAGGGCTGTCTGAAAAATCCTGTACATATAGGACCGTGAGGACATTTAAAACTTAACATTTTTGGCATATAAACTCTTCGATTTTTACATTGCACTAACTCATCTTCAATTGAATTAGTTTGACACTTTATAGGTTTTATTATATATATATTTTTTATATTTTTTATATATTTTTATTTTCTATGGATTAAGCATTGAACTGAGGATTAATCACCAGACTGTTTTTTACTGCAATATTTTTTCAATATATTTTTTCACTACATCACATGACTTTGTTCTTTTTACACGTTTTTTGAAAAATATTCTTTTTTTCACGTTTTTGGAAGAATTTCCAAATCAGGTTGTGTATGGTTTTTAGGAGACACTTTAATACCGCAAGTTTTTAATACCGCAAGTTTCTAACCTTTTGAATTTACACAGCATTATATGTAACACGGTACAAACTACTTTTATTTATTCATTTATATAGTTATTCTATATTCATTTGTTGATTTGTGTTTCATACCACTGCACAAGGATCTAGGATCCGGTTTTAAGGGGATTTTATTCAGTTAATCCGGATTGATTATGAGTGTAAGGTGCCATTGAGAGTTTAACCACACTCTGTTCCCCATCCACTTAACCTGTAAAAGGTATTGTTTGTGGTATACTGGTTATCCCACTTAATGCTTTGATAAAGGAAGTTTTTCAACAGACCATCAGAAGCTTTAATCTGCTTACAGGCAGGTATTGGTGTTAAAAAACTCCAAAATTGAGTGTATCGGCTCCAATGAATGGTTGGAATAATTACTAGACTGTTAACATGGATCCATGAGAGACATTAAGATTGTTTTTAACTTTTAAAACGTAATTTTGTTTTTAATATCCTGAACATTCTGAGGATTGTGACTTTTTAATAAACTGTTTGTCAATTTTAGCAATCAATGCTGTTTAAGTACAATATCGGGCTCCATTAATACTGGTCTCATTGTATCACAAAACACACATATACATAGTTGGAAAGTTAACCGTTTATTATTGTTTGATTGTGTTGTAATAAATACACTAAAATACATTTGTGAAGTAGTTTTTGGTGTATGTAAGACCCTGCCTTCTACGGTTGGCGCTCTGATATATTTCTGAGTCATGATAAGAGATGTAAGTTCATGAAAGTGATTGCACATCTGCTGATCGATCTTGTAGAGAAGTGCTTGTATTACCTCCATGGTCGACTAAAGCAGTCCAATATAGTTAGTTATCTTTGCAGTCTCAGGTTCCGTTCAATGATAAGTAAGCCAGTCTTAGTGGGAGTAGGCCCACTTATCTCGCAACTCGCAGTACAGAGGGTCTCTCCGGTTAAAGTTGCCAAACTTTCAGCCAGTCAATATGTTCAAATCGAATGTTAGTTATGGATCAGTTGTTGCTATTCCATATGTGAATTTAACTGATTTATTTGCTAAAAAGAATACTTTATTGAGCCATGCTCTAGGAGCTCGAGAGATATGCGTCTAGCTGCCTCAGCTGTAGGCTCCGCCCCCCATGTTAGGATTTTTTAATGTGTAGTTTAGTGTAATTTAATTGTTAGTTAGTTTAATTTTAGTTTAATAATTATAATAGTTTAATTGTTAGTTTAAAATTAATTTTTTAAATTTGACATGTAAGTTTTAATTTAATTTAAGCTAGGGAAATTGTCATTTTAATATAAAGCTAGAGGGCCGTTAGGTTTAGGGGTTAATAGTTTAAATTAGTTTATTTAGTTGTGGGGGGTTTCGGTTTAAGGGTTAATAGTTTATTATAGTATATTTCGTTGTGGGGGGCTTGCGGTTTAAGGATTAATAGGTTTATTATAGCAGAGGTGTGGGCGGACGGCAGATTTGAGGTTAATAATATTTAAATAGTGTTTGCGATGCAGGAGGGCGGCGGTTTAGGAGTTAATAAGTTAATTATAGAGGTGATGATGAAGGGGAGCGGCGGAATAGGGTTTAACACTTTTTTTAGTGGCGGCGATGTCCAGAGCGGCAAATTAGGGGTTAAAAAATTTATTGTAGTGTTTTCGATGTGGGAGGGCCTCGGTTTAGGGGTTAATAGGTAGTTTATGGGTGTTAGTGTAATTTTTAACACTTTAATTATGAGTTTTATGCTACAGCTTTGTAGCATAAAACTCATAACTACTGACTTTAGATGGCGGTACAGATCTTGTCGTTATAGGGTGTTCCGCTCACTTTTTGGCCTCCCAGGCAAACTCGTAATACCAGCGCTATGGGAGTCCCATTGAAAAAGGACTTTTTTAAAAGTGCGGTACCGACGTTGCGTGACAGGCAAAAAGGTGTGCGGAACACCTATACTGAAAAGACTTGTAATAGCAGCGTTAGGGAAAAAGCAGCGTTATGGGCCATAACGCTGTTTTTTTGATCATAACGCAAAACTCGTAATCTAGCTGATTGTTAATAAGTGAGATTGGTCTATAGCTGCTAAATAACTGAGGATCTTTGTCCGGTTTGGGCAAGGTAATGATAACAGCCTCAATGAATTCATGAAGACATTGCCCTGTAGAATTGAAGTCGTTGAACTTTTGAGTAATAGTGGGGAAAGGATATCAGCAAACATTTTACAGAAGTGTCCGGTGAACCCGTTAGGGCCTGGGGCTTTGCCTTTTTTGATTTGAGACATGGCCTTTCTTAATTCTTCAGCAGATATGGGACTTTCTATAGACTTCTTTTGGCTTTCAGACAAAATTGGTAAACCTAAAGTTTTTAAAAATTAGTGCGTGACTTCTATTAATGGTGGCGGGAATGATCGAGAGTCCCTAATGTTATAAAGGGAGGTATAATATAAGCACCTTTCCCCTATCTCCTTAGGGGAAAAGTGCACTTTATTCCCGTGTTTAATAGAGGCTATTTTTTGTTGGGATTGCCTGTTTCTAAGTTTGGTCGCCATCAGCGAGTTGGCTTTATCATGTTGGGATTGCCTGTTTCTAGGTTTGGTTGCCATCAGCGAGTTGGCTTTATTATTGTGGTAATAGAATTTTTGCTGGAATTTGAGCAGGGTTTTCCGCACCCTGATCAATTTGAGATCCCTAATCTGGGACTTAATGTGTTCCATATGTAGTGCTCCTTGCAAAGTGGGATTAGACTTCTGAATGGATGAAACTGCCCTGTATAGCATGTAAGTTTCGCCAGTGAATTATCCTGTCTCTTACGTAGTGAAGCTGAATATTTAATACAGAGCCCTCTTACATATGCCTTGAGTATTGCCCATACCACTTGTACTGACGTCTGGCCATTATCATTTATTACAATGAAGTCTCTAATCTCCTTACTAATTTTTGCAGAAACAGTTGGGTAATTTAACAGCCATTCGTCATACCTCCATCTAAAATTAGACGGAGTTGGGTTAGGGGAGAGGGAAATATGAATTGAATCATGGTCCGACCACGATTCATGGGAGATAGTAGAGGAATGTACTCTGTCGAGCGCCCACGGCTCAGTGAAGAAATAATCTATTCTCGTGTGAGATTTGTGTGGGTGGGAATAGAAGGTGTAGTCCCGGTCAGCTGGGTGAAGTGCCCTCCACACATCGTACAGGCTGTAATGTGACATTAAAGAGCGGAAGGCCACAGCCAGGGAGCTTGTGGTTCTATCCCCCGATCTATGTTTAATGACTTGTCTGTCCTGATTTGGGTCCCAGATTAGATTAAAGTCCCCGCCTAAAAAGAGCGTACCCTGTTTGACGCCAGCTACTGTTTTAAGTAATTTCTTTAGGAATCTAATCTGTAGGGAGTTTGGGGAATAGAGGTTTACCAGGATAAAAATCTGGTTGTTCAGCTTGCAAATTACAATAATGAATTTTGCTTCTGGGTCTTTCTCGACATACAGCAGCTGGAAAGCAATGCAGTCCTTTATCAATATAGCTACCCCTCTAGATTTAGAGGTGATTCCTGTCAGAGCAGATGGACAGGGTTATGGAGCAGCAGTGTTTGTGACCGCTCCTCCATAACTGCTGTTTCTGGCGAGTCTGAAGACTCGCCAGAAACACGGGCCGTCAAGCTCCTTACGGAGCTTGATAGATAGGCCCCTGTGTATCTCCTGCAAAAATATCACTTTAGCCTTAGAGCGTCTCATATGGTTTGTGAGAAGACTACGCTTAGTTGGAGAGTTAAGTCCTTGGACATTATGGGACATGAATCGAAGAACTGACATCTTGACGGACCGTATGGAAAAGAAGAAAGTGGGGGAGAGAGAAAAAGGAAGTAGTTCAGGGGAGGAAAAGAAAGATTGCGGAGGGATCAGGTGAAGTATCAGGAGGTGTAGTCCCCAACTGAAGCTGTGGAAGGGGTCAAATTGGATGAGTAACAGGCGAGTCTTAGAATAAGCTGGTATTCAGTGGGTGAGCACCGCTACAAAAGTACTATTCAGGAGGTGGGATAGGATGTGGGGGGGCGGAGGGGAGAGAGGAAGTTGTATATCACTACCCCCGAGAATAGCTCAAGGGGGAAGGGAGACTACAAAAAGAATACTCATGCAATATCCCTTCTCTAGGTTAACAATGCAATGAAGGGTGTTTGGAGAGCCGGAGGGGCAGGGCACTGAACTGACTATGGAGGATATAGCTGTGGTATGAAAAAGAAAGGTGTGTGAAAGCGGTCAATTTTTTTTAAAGGAAACATTGTCAGGGAGTGAAAAGAATGCAGTATTATAAGATGGTCAGTATGTGCTAGTTTGTCCACAAAATAAGATCCTGAGCTAGGTCTGCTTACCAGGAGAGTGGTTAGGGACTAGAGGGTGACAATAAAGAAATAGGCAAAAGAGTAGTAAAAGTCCAGGCCAGGTATTAAATCTGTTTGGACTGCAGAGGTACGAGTGGAAAGGACAAAAGCAGGGTCAGGAAAACAATCTGGGGTCAAAAGTCCATACAAGAAAAGAAGATGCCAAATGAGGAAACAGTGGAAAACTAAAGTCCAAGCCAAAGATCAAAGCAGGAATAGGGTTCAAAAAGAAGAGAAGTCAAAGGGAATTCAGAGTTCAACAACCAAGATATAGGTTAGTTAGACTATAAATTGGCAAGGGTTGCAGGATAGGGCTCACTTTAAATAGGCTGAAATGTATAAGTAATAAACCACAGCTGCAGGAAGGTGGAGCCAAAGAGCAATGACACAGAATACAATTTAGCAAGAACTAGCTTATACCAAAGTCAACAGGTGGCACGTCAACAAATTAACTGTCCCGCAAGATAAGGAACCAGGTTCAACTCCAGGGAATGACAATTAAGGTCTGAAGACCAGAGCTCACTGGATGGTGTCCTTATTATAAAATTAAAAAAGGGAAGTCCCACAGAATCAAAAATAAAGATTGCTTAAAGGGATACTAAATCCACATTTTTCTCAAATGATTCATTTAGAGCAGCAATTTTAAGCAACTTTCTAACTTGCTCCTATTATCAATTTTTCTTCATTCTCTTGGTATCTTTTTTTAAAAAGCAGGAATGTAAAGCTTAGGAACTGGCCCATTTTTGTTCAGAACCTGGGTTATGCTTGCTTATTGGTTGGCTGAATGTAGTTACCAATAAACAAGTGAACCTAAAATGGGCTCCTAAGCTTTTCCTGCTTTTAAAATAAAGATTGGAAGAAAATTGATAATAGGAGTAAATTAGAAAGTTGCTTAAAATTGCATGCTCTATCTGAGTCATGAAAGAAAAAAAAATTGGGTTTAATATCCCTTTAAGCTGAAACACATTTATGGATGTTTATCTTGAATGGATTTTATTTTTGCAGCTGTGGGAGCTCCATTTGTTAATTTTATAATAATATTCCAAAGAACACTTCTTGTTGAGGACACCATCCAGTGATCGTTGGTCTGTTGATCGTTGAGGGATTATCAAATTCATAAAGTATATCTGTTATGGATCCGCCCCTGAATTTCAAATTTTAGTGGCAGTATACCTATTGGGTTTAGACCTGATCAAGTGACCACTGAGGCACCCTATCACAGAAGTCGTCAAATTTTAAAATAAAGACTATAAGGAACTGGAACTGTTGAGAATTATTCAAGGTGTGTACCACAAGTGTAGATTTTTTTGTACTCATTTTAAATGATGCCATTATGGTATTTTTAATTTGTGATTTTACAGTCCAGCAATGGATTCATTTAAGAAAATTTGTCAATAAATATTGTCCAATTATTAATAATTTATAATATATTTCATTTATATGATATTGTTTTTAGTGCAATAACTGCTTTAAAGTTAATTTGCTTTATATCGAAAAGGATTGTTTGGAGAAAAATTCAAATAAAAGGCAAAAATTACACAAATTCCTTGACAAAGAATACTTTTTTTTTTTATTAAAGCCCTAATTTCTCAGGTTTATGCCTCATTTTCTTCTTCATAGAATACTGGACATAAAAAAAACGTGCTGTGATGTTTAGCAGGATACAGTATTTAATGTTGTGAATCTCTGGGTACTTATAGAGCGCAAACTAATCACCCGTGAATATTATCCTCTGCTGCTGAGAATACCTACACAGCAAGTGATGAGAGTTTACTCTGCTGCTGAGAGGCCATATTTGTAGTGCAATATCCTAAAGCCAGCCAATCTTGGCAGTAATATTTTTGGATACGTTTTGTCTGTGCATCTGAACCCTATGCTCTCATACAGCCTCTGACCCGCTATCTGAGGGGTTGTGGTCACAAGGACAACTGACTTGTATCGTTTATCCCGGGCAAAATTGATGGCGGTCCTGCACAAGGCTTTTGCAATACATTTTCCTCTATGTTCTTTAGCCACAGACATTCTTATAAGTTCCAGACATTTCTCAGGACTGGTATCAGATGGGCGGACACCTACTATACCTACCACCTGTCCAGCAGACTCAGCAACCCAGAAGCAATGACCATTACACTGCATGTAGTATTTGTGAATGTCTTTCAGGTCACCTGACAAGGTAGCTTTGGCATAAGCTTGGAAGCCCATTACACTGCTCAGCCAGATGAAAACCAACACAGCAGCTAAGGCTAACACAGATAGAAGGATGGATCCAAAAGCTACAAGAGGAAAACAAAACACAACCAACAAGAAAATACAGATCTGTGGATGTCTTAGGGCTTGATTGAAGGCCACACGCGGGTGATCCCTGATGCCTCTCGCAAATAGGTCTCTGACAGCATCATAATCTGAATCATTGTACAGCCGGATAACATAATCAGACATGTTCCTGACCTGCATAAAGATATAAACATTATTTGTCACAGAACGTCCCAGGCAAAGGTGTTAATGTGCTCTAAATAGGGACTAGACAATGGTTTTAGCAGAAAATGTTGTAACCTTCTTTTAATAACTTTTTGTGATAGAAACCTATTTCAATCTTAAACATTCATAAGTATTATGGTAATTTACAAATTTGACTGTAACTTTTAAAGTAATTGACTTTAGGTGAAGGACATATGTTAAAAACATATTATTTATTTAAATTGCAATAAAAACAAAACAAGGCAAGAATATTAATATATTAACTGGTGTGTTTCATTGACACATTAACTCAGAGATAATTACATAGTTCTTCGGCTACAGTATTTAAAGGAAATTAATCTAAATTTCCCCCAATTTCCATAAGGCATACTTGTGTAGTCAGCCTTCTCATGTAAAAAACAGAAACAAAATAATAAAGTAATATAATTATATGGTGTCTATACTAGTGTATACAAGCCAAGGAATAGGTAGTGTTAAAAATATTTGTATACACTTATACAACAGAAGCTGTACATATGTTTTAAACTCTTCAAAACATAAAAGGCATAGAGGAGTTAAACTGAGTAAAGATTACAAGTGGAGCGGTATGTAATGCTCTGGAAGTAAGCCATTCACACGCACATTAACGTATTCCCCCATAAAAGTCAATGAAGCAAAAAAAAGGGGACAAAAAAGCTAACAACCTACTCGCGTGCAAACCCAATTGCATACTCTCAAGGGCGCTAACCTGACATGAAAATATGAATATTTCACATTCCAATGTTCTTAAATGCATATATATATATATACAGGGAGTGCAGAATTATTAGGCAAGTTGTATTTTTGAGGATTAATTTTATTATTGAACAACAACCATGTTCTCAATGAACCCAAAAAACTCATTAATATCAAAGCTGAATAGTTTTGGAAGTAGTTTTTAGTTTGTTTTTAGTTATAGCTATTTTAGGGGGATATCTGTGTGTGCAGGTGACTATTACTGTGCATAATTATTAGGTAACTTAACAAAAAACAAATATATACCCATTTCAATTATTTATTTTTACCAGTGAAACCAATATAACATCTCAACATTCACAAATATACATTTCTGACATTCAAAAACAAAACAAAAACAAATCAGTGACCAATATAGCCACCTTTCTTTGCAAGGACACTCAAAAGCCTGCCATCCATGGATTCTGTCAGTGTTTTGATCTGTTCACCATCAACATTGCGTGCAGCAGCAACCACAGCCTCCCAGACACTGTTCAGAGAGGTGTACTGTTTTCCCTCCTTGTAAATCTCACATTTGATGATGGACCACAGGTTTTCAATGGGGTTCAGATCAGGTGAACAAGGAGGCCATGTCATTAGATTTTCTTCTTTTATACCCTTTCATGCCAGCCACGCTGTGGAGTACTTGGACGCGTGTGATGGAGCATTGTCCTGCATGAAAATCATGTTTTTCTTGAAGGATGCAGACTTCTTCCTGTACCACTGCTTGAAGAAGGTGTCTTCCAGAAACTGGCAGTAGGACTGGGAGTTGAGCTTGACTCCATCCTCAACCCGAAAAGGCCCCACAAGCTCATCTATGATAATACCAGCCCAAACCAGTACTCCACCTCCACCTTGCTGGCGTCTGAGTCGGACTGGAGCTCTCTGCCCTTTACCAATCCAGCCACGGGCCCATCCATCTGGCCCATCAAGACTCACTCTCATTTCATCAGTCCATAAAACCTTAGAAAAATCAGTCTTGAGATATTTCTTGGCCCAGTCTTGATAATTGTGTGTCTTGTTCAGTGGTGGTCGTCTTTCAGCCTTTCTTACCTTGGCCATGTCTCTGAGTATTGCACACCTTGTGCTTTTGGGCACTCCAGTGATGTTGCAGCTCTGAAATATGGCCAAACTGGTGGCAAGTGGCATCTTGGCAGCTGCATGCTTGACTTTTCTCAGTTCATGGGCAGTTATTTTGTGCCTTGGTTTTTCCACACGCTTCTTGTGACCCTGTTGACAATTTTGAATGAAACGCTTGATTGTTCGATGATCACGCTTCAGAAGCTTTGCAATTTTAAGAGTGCTGCATCCCTCTGCAAGATATCTCACTATTTTTGACTTTTCTGAGCCTGTCAAGTCCTTCTTTTGACCCATTTTGCCAAAGGAAAGGAAGTTGCCTAATAATTATGCACACCTGATATAGGGTGTTGATGTCATTAGACCACACCCCTTCTCATTACAGAGATGCACATCACCTAATATGCTTAATTGGTAGTAGGCTTTCGAGCCTATACAGCTTGGAGTAAGACAACATGCATAAACAGGATGTTGTGGTCAAAATACTCATTTGCCTAATAATTCTGCACTCCCTGTATATATATATATATATATATATATACATACTGTGTATATATAAATATATATACAGTAAATACACCTGTGTATGAATATTGCATAAATGTTTATATATGTTCTCAATATTGTATATAGCTATACCTATATTTAATCATATATATATATATATATATATATATATATATATATATATAAAAATATATATATAAATATATATATATATATATATATAATAAACAAAATGTTCAGTCTGAAATCTGTAGGACAAGAAGTCAAGGATAAATAGTCCTATAAGTGCCCCAAGATGCTATTGCCTATAGATCCACTAGGCAGTGGCAAACTTCATATACGTTCATTGAATACACAGTCCCATTTATGTAGACAGTTCAGAGGTAAACCAGGGAGTTCCCCAACAATGAGAATGCGTCAGTACGGGTCTTATGAGCTGAATCTATGTCAGCGTGAAAACCGCTATACGGCTGTACCCATTTACCGCTCTCACAGTCCTTAGTCAATCTGGAAAAACACCTCTGCAAATCCTAATGCTGCATGCAAAAGTATCCACTGTTCAGCGTTGGTTCCTTGCGCCTCAAAAGCTGTGTGTGTGTGTGTACACCACGTGATCCAGCCCGTCCAATTGGACATCCAGAAATGAATAGTTGATCCAATGAGCTGTGAGCTTCTTGCAAGCGTAAGCCCGGGGTCTAGCTGTCAGCGCTATAAAGGGGCAACTGGAGCAAAAAATTGCAAAACACCTCTGCTATCCTGGTAAAATAGAAAAAGAGTGCAAAAGAGTTCTGCAGAGGCGCAATTTGCAGTTTAAAACTTCAATATTTATTACATCCAAAATCATGGTAAAACATCATATGGAGGTATCATGACAAGCAATCAAACAAATCAAGCATGAAAGAATGCTAACATGTTTCAGCACAAGGCCGTAATCATAGCTATTGAGTAAGTCTGTTGTATGACCTAGGTACCTTACACCTTTTTCTCATTGGTTAAAAACAACTCATGCTATTCTCTGCTAAATACCTTATTGCTCATTTCTAGATAACATAACTACTCAGCAAATAGAATGAGTTACATAATATGCTGAAAGATGCATGAAAAACTCTTTGGTATATACAAAATGACAGATTAAAATCACAGATTATTCAAACACCTATGCTCCATAACCTGTCTGCCTGCTCTGAGCAGGCGGACAGACATCGCCGGAAATCAACTCGATCATCACCCCCCTGCTAGCGGCCCATTGGCTCTTGTGAGCTGCTGGTGCAATGATGAATACGCTCGCCGTATTCAACGAGGTCTGGCGGACCTGATCCGCACTGTCGGATCAGGTCCGCCAGACTTTCTTAAATAGGGGCCTTGGCCTTAATTTTGCTCCAACCAGTACTTTTAATATTTTTGAAACTATGCTAGATTTCAATAAATTGATAAGAAGTCTAACTTTACAGAAGTATTTCATGAATTTAACTTCCGATGAAGGAATTAGGAATAGGGATGTACCATCATGCTCTCTGAAAAATGATTTCAATGCTATTTCATTTAGGGATGCACGTGATGTCAATACACTTGATACACTGTCACTGGAGAGTCATAGAGTTCAAGAACAACCTTCTGTGAATGAGTTTAGTGGTTTCAAGCAAGCATCAGAATTTTACCCCATACAATATAGGGGTACACTACTGGAAACCTTCTACAGAAGGGTGGAAAATGATCTCTTGACTCTAAGTGCTAATGTGGGTAAATCAGATAATTTATCATGCAAGGAAAGAAAAGCCCTCGATGAACTTAAATTAATGGATGATATAGTCATACGTAAGGCTGACAAAGGGGGTTCAATAGTCGTTTTGAATAGAGTTGATTATATTAAGGAGGCTCTGCGTCAATTACAGGACACCAAGAATTATGTCCCCCTTCAGGGTGATCCCACTAAGGTATATCAGGGAGTATAATGGGAGTGTCATGGATTTGCTGCATATACTCTGTCCCTTTAATTCCTCACTATAAAACTCTACTCCCCCTTACCTACCTTGCTTAAGTTTCACAACCAATTAGTGAGCCCTTCTAGTCCTCCCCCAGAGGTTGCTTTCCTTTCCCCTTCTATAATCCTATTAGTCTCTTTCAATTATCTTATAAGAAAATGTTTTTAGCTCATTCATTTATTGGTTATAAGCTCTCACTCTGTATTGTCATCACCATTCCTCTTTTTGACAATACAGATGCTATATGGCTACGCTATTATCCTTATAGCATTTAACTCTCAATTTTGCCCTTTTTGTAAGTAACTGGAGAATGACACCCCCACCACTCATGAGTGACAATTATACAGCCTCTCATGACATTCTAAATATGTCATGAGTCATATATTAACTATAAACACCCATTCTTACTTTAGGGGTGATACATATAGATGAATAACATACAGTTCATCTTTTTTCCTCTTTTTCTTTCTTTCTCTTTTCCCCTATCTCTTACTAATGAAATTAAGTAATGCTAACTTAATATTATCCCTTAATGTTATTAAAGGGACAGTCTACACCAGAATTTTTATTGTTTTAAAAGATAGATAATCCCTTTATTACCCATTCCCCAGTTTTGCATAACCAACACAGTTATAATAATATACTTTTAACCTCTGTGATTATCTTGTATCTAAGCCTCTGCAAACTGCCCCTTTTTTCAGTTCTTTTGACAGACTTGCAGTCTAGCCAATCAGTGCCTGCTCCCAGATAACTTCTCGTGCACGAGCACAGTGTTATCTATATGAAATACGTGAACTAACACCCTCTAGTGGTAAAAAACTGCTAAAATGCAAAATGAAAGAGGTGGGCTTCAAGTTCTAAGAAATTAGCATATGAACCTCCTATGTTAAGCTTTCAACTAAGAGAACAAAGCAAAATTGGTGATAAAAGTAAATTGGAAAATTGTTTAAAATTACATGCTCTATCTGAATCATGAAAGTTTATTTTGGCCTAGACTGTCCCTTTAACTATTTTAACCAATAATCATGCATTGTATTTTGTTTTTTGTTTTGTTGTTTGCCAAATGTCTTTTATCATCATCCATGTTTTAGGACCTCTATGGCCACTAACACCATGTGTAATCACACTTTATGTGTTCATTTAATTGCCTTAATTGCAATTTCTTATCTTTTAAACATACACATTTTCTTATCCAACTGAAACCTAATGTGTGAACATACTAACTTACCAGCCAATGGCAAACACATTTTCACTGTAAATAATCATTGTATTTTAGATAATTGTTATAGGTGTTATCTGTTTTTCTCTGCTCAGGATCAGTATAATGGTGATTATTATGTCTCTCCTATCAGGTACATTCAGGTGTCTTCCCTTTAAAACATCGGCTCATACGGTTTATCATATACACAAAGGGTTAATACCACACACCTGCTGATAGGCTCCTCCCACCTTTATATTGACCCTGATCAGCAGAGACCAATATCTCTGATGAAGCGCATGTGCCCATGAGCGAAACGCATCAGAAAGGAGCTTACCTTGTGTTTTTTTATGGAAGCCTGCTCCTAATAAACTTTGCATATTTACTTAAAGACTCAGCGCTCCTTTTTCCTCGTTTCTACCTTGCTTAAGGCCAGATTACGAGTTTTGCGTTATGAGGGGTGCGGTGCTAACTTGCAGGTTATTGTCGCCGCTCACCTCCCTACAGCGCTGCTATTACAGGTTTACAAAAACCCGGCATTAGCAAGCAAGAAGTGAGCGTTGAGCAAATTTGAGCTCCATACCGCACTCCAATACCAGTGTTGCGGTAAGCGGTTTTACATGCTTGTGCACACTTTCCCCATAGACATCAATGGGGAGAGCCGGCTGAAAAAAAGCCTAACACCTGCAATAAAGGAGCGTAAAGCTCCGTAACGCAGCCCCATTGATTCTTATGGGAAACAAATTTTATGTTTACACCTAACACCCTAACATGAACTCCGAGTCTAAACACCCCAAATCTTCCGCCCCTGACATCACCGCCACCTACATTACAGTTATTAACCCCTAATCTGCCGCCACCGACATCGCCACCACCTACATTATACTTATTAACCCCTAATCTGCCACCCCCAATGTCGCCTCCACCTACATTATACTTATTAAGCCCTAATCTGCCGCCCCCAATGTCGCTGCCACTATACTAAAGTTATTAACCCCTAAACATAACCCTAAGTCTAACCCTAACCCTAACTTAACCCTAACCCTAACACCCACTAACTTTAATATAATTAAAATTAATATAAATAAAAATTACAATTAATACCTAAATTATTGTTATTTTAAACTAAATACTTACCTTTAAAATAAACCTAAGCTAGCTACAATATAACTAATAGTTACATTGTAGCTATCTTAGGTGTTATTTTTATTTTACAGGTAAGTTTGTATTTATTTTAACTAGGTAGACTAGTTAGTAAATAGTTATTAACTATTTACTAACTACCTAGCTAAAATAAATACAAATTTACCTGTAAAATAAAACCTAACCTGTCTTACACTAACACCTAACCTTACACTACAATTAAATCAATTAATAACTTTAGTAAGGTGGCAGCAACGTTGGAGGCAGCAGATTAGGGGTTAATAAGTGGATTGTAGATGGCGGCGACGTTGGGGACAGCAGATTAGCGGTTAATACTATTTAACTAGTGTTTACGATGCAGGAGTGTGGTGGTTTAGGGGTTAATATGTTAATTATAGTGGCGGCGATGTCCTGAGCGGCAGATTAGCGGTTAAAAATTTTATTTTAGTTTTTGCGATGCGGGAGGGCCTCGGTTTAGGGGTTAATAGGTAGTTTATGGGTGTTAGTGTACTTTTTAGCACTTTAGTTATGAGTTTTATGTTCCGGCTTTGTAGTGTAAAACCCATAACTACTGACTTTAGATAGTGGTACAAATCTTGTAGTTATAGGCTGTACCGCTCGCTTTTTGGCCGGATAGGCAAACTCGTAATACCGGCGCTATGGAAGTCCCATTGAAAAAGGACTTTTGGAAAGCTGCGGTAGTTACGTTGCGTTACGGCCAAAAAAGTGTGCAGTCACCTGTACCTTCAAGACTCGTAATAGCAGCGGTAGTGAAAAAGAGCCTTAATGATGCTTTTTCACCCATACCGCAAAACTCGTAATCTAGCCCTTAGTAATTTGGATCAACAGGTGTGATCTTCAGTCTACAGAATCCTGCACAAACTCTAAGCCTTTCAAGGGAACTACTACAGCTGCAGCTCATACTGTTTCTCTCACAGAATTCAAGCTAAGTATTGCCTTGTATGTTCCAGTCTTATCTGCTGCTTTTGTCTCAAGTTTCACTTCAATTCCTCTGCTGTTTAATGAACTTAACTCTGCCACATAAGGATTGCATTTACTTTTGGCACTAGTCATTCTACAGTTACCTAACTGTCACAGAACTGAGGTGTGTTACTGCCAGCTCATCAACAAACAACTCCTTTACAGCAGCTATGGTCAGTAAGTAAATTCTACATCACCAGCTATCATCTATTCAAGTAAAACTCTCTAAATACACATTTCCGTCTGCTCTGTGATTCTGCTATGCTAAGTTCCTGCTTGTATTAAACTTACTGCACATATTTACTTACCTGACCTAACCTATATTCTAATTGAAGTCATACGGTTTAAATCATTCCTCAAATGCATCTGCTGTGTCTGTACTGTAAAAGCAACTTAAAGCAAAACAGGACCAAGCTTAATCCTATGTCTGTGCTACTTATTCTGATGAACTTTTAACTTTTAAGTCTCAGTTTGTGATATATGAACATATGAATTGAACATCTATTTTTACAATACTCCTACTTAAAGAGACAGTAACCTCTACTATTTTCTTGCAAGATTTACAACCATTTGGTTAACTTTAAATCCTACTTGTTGCCTTTACATAGAGTCTGTATAATTCAACCTCTGTTGACCCACAGTATATGAGCAGACCAGGGATTACATTATTTATTGATCCCAATTATTTGTGATACTGTGTGGAAAGCATATTTAGATATTCCTATTCTTCCTACACATTACATAAGGACACTTTTGGACGATGGTTTGGAAGATGGGCACATTAATTTGTCAACAAGGGATTATCTTTTTATTGAACACCCTGTGGTTCCCATCTTCCACCATCTTCCAAAGGTGCATGAATGACTTGACAATGTACGAGGCCGCCCCATTGTGAGCGGTATTGGTTCCATATCATAGCATTTATCCGAATGGCTAGATGCCATTTTGAACCCTCTTGTGACTAGGTTGCACAGCTATTTGAGGGATATGAAACATGTCATTAACCTGTTGGGGAAACAGGAATGGATTGATGGCTGCTACAGATGGTTAACGATTGATGTGGCGGCACTCTATTCCTCTATACCCCATGAGAAGGAGCTTAAAGCAGTATCTTTTTTCCTGAGAACTTGTACGGATTTTACAGAGAATTTGATCAATTTTACACTAAGAGTCACTATGTATCTCCTGACACACAATTACTTCAAATTTGAAGGGCAATTCTATCTCCAAAGGTGTAGACAGTGATGGGTGCTAAGTTCGCACCATCATTTGCCAACCTATATATGGGAATTTGGGAGCTGTCCCACATCTTTGGAGATGAGACTAGATATAAAGACAACATTGTGTTTTAGAGGAGATACATAGATGACCTGCTGCTTATATGGCAAGGTACCGAAGAAGAGCTGAGGTCGTTTATGAATGAAATTAACAACAATGATATGGCTCTGAAGTTTACATTTGAACACCATGTAAATGAAATTTGTTTCCTGGATTTGGCTTTGATGGGTAACAAGAATGGGTATATTATGAGCGATACCCATCGTAAGCCAATTGCACGAAATACACTTCTGCATGCCAGAAGCTGCCATCCTCCACAAGTGCTATTTTAGGTGGCCAAAGGGCAGTTCATAAGACTTAAAAGAAATTGCACTGAGGATGAGGCTTTTGACAGGCAGATAAAAGACCTGAGAAGAAGACTTAAAGAAAGGGGTTATTCAGATACAACTTTAGACAAAGCTCAAAAACAGGTGGCTAGTCTAGACAGAAAGACACTTCTTGACAACAAAATGATTAACACTGAATATACAAAAAAGAAAAGTGAGGAAATGTATTTTGTTACAGACTATAATGCCCAGTACAAAGATATCTGTAAGATTGTCAAGAAGCATTTTAGACTCTTGGTTGCAGATGATGGGCCGACAAGCAGTGTTGATAGGGGTTTGAGATGCTCCTCTAAAAAATGTAGAACTTTGGGGAATTTTCTATCCCCCTCCTGTTTTCCTAAAATGGATAACAGGTCCCAGAGCTCATGGCTTCAGCATAAAGGCATGTACAGATGTGGTAAGAGAAGATTTAGACCCTGTGAATATGCCATGGTCTCAGAGACTTTTCAATCAATGAGTACAGGGGAGGTTTTTCGCATTGAGTTATGTCTGAACTGTACAACTCCATATTTTATATATGTAATAACATGTATAGAATGTCTAGTTCAGTATGTAGGGTTAACCTCTAATGACGTGAATAAACATATTAGGAACCATCTGTCGACCATCAGTTCAGGAGAGGCAACTACCCCTCTTGTACAGCATTTTGCAAGAAAGCAACACAAAGCACTGACCACCTTTCAATGGCAAGCTATTGAAAAAGTGGTAACCCCCCCCCTAGGGGAGGGGCCAGGGACAAGTTGCTGGGCAAAAGGGAAATGTATTGGATCTTCAAGCTGGGCACAAAAGTTCCCTCAGGGATGAATTCTGAATATGATTTGATTAATTATTGGAAATGAGAATGGTGTCACATGTGATGTAAGTTAGTATAAGTCTTTAATTTAGGTTTAGTATAAGAGTTCACTGTCATGCTCTTAAATATTACATGAGTTTTAAACCTAGTGTCCCATTTGAGCATACTTTAGAAACACAAATATATTATTGTCAGTCCTCAATACATTTTATTTGTAGTTATTACAGGCACGAGTAACATGACTACATGTTGGTTATACCTTTAAATAAGGTATTTAGCAGAGAATAGCATGAGTTGTTTTTAACCAATGAGAAAAAGTTGTAGGGTACAACATAGGTCATGCAACAGGTGTACCCAGTAGCTATGATTACGGCCTTGTGCTGAAACATGTTAGCATTCTTTCATGCTTGAATTGTTTGACTGCTTGTCATGATACCTCCATATGATGTTTTACCAAGATTTTGGATGTAATAAATATTGAAGTTTTAAACTGCAAATTGAGCCTCTGCAGAACTCTTTTGTACTCTATATTCATATATATATATATATATATATATATATATATATATAGTTTACAAATACACCATCAGATATACAGTCATAGCCAAAAATATTGTCACTCCTGCATTTCTGTCAGATAATGCACCACTTTGTCCAGAAAATTGTTGCAATTACAAATGTTTAGGCATTCTCATGTTTATTTATTTTGATTGTATTGGTATGACACAAAAAAAGTGGAGAAAAAAAGCCAAATCTGACACATTCCACGCAAAACTCCAAAAATGGACTGGACAAAATTATTGGCATTTTCTCAAAATTATAAGAAATAATTGCATTCCAAGTTTGTTATGCTCCAGTAATTTGTAATTAAACTCACCTGTATCAATTAACAGGTGCTGACAATATAGAAATCACACCGGCAACCAGTGAAAATGGTGACAAATTGACTCAACCTTTCTGTTGTGTGTATCTGTGTGCCACACTGAGTCTGAGGATTTGAGAACAAAAATTGTGGAAAAGCATGGACAATCTCAAGGTTACAAGTCCATCTCCAGAGATCTTAATGTTCCTGTGTCGACTGTGTGCAACATTGTCAAGAAGTTTACAGCCCATGGCTCTGTAGCTAATCTCCCTGGATGTGGACGAAAGAGAAACATTAATCAAAGATTGCAAACAAAGGATTGTTCAAATGGTGGATAAAGAACCTTGATCAACTTCCAGACAAATTCAACCTGACCTTCAGGCACAGGGTACACAAATGTGTCAGCTCGCACTATACGTTGCTATCTGAATGAAAAGGGACGCTATAGTAGGAGACCCAGGAGGACCCCACTGCTGATACAGAAACATAAAAATGGCAGATAGGAGTTTGCCAAAACTTACCTGAGGAAGCCAAAATCCTTTTGGGAGAATGTGCTGTGGACAGATGAAACAAAATTGCATATTTTTGGTAAAGCCGATCATACTACTGTTTACAGAAAAAGAAATGAGGCTTTTAAAGAAAAGAATACAGTCCCTACAGTCAAACATGGTGGAGGTTCACTGATGTTTTGGGGTTGCTTTGCTGCTTCAGGCACTGGATGTCTTGACTGTGTGCATGGCATTATAATATCTGAAGACTAACAAAGAATTCTGTGGTGCAATGTATGGCCCAGTGTAAGAAAGTTGGGTCTCTGTCAGAGGTCATGGGTCTTACAGCAGGACAATGACCCAAAACACTTGTCAAAAAGCACACAGAAATGGTTTAAGACAAAGCGCTGGAGAGTACTGAACTGGCCAGCAATAAGTTCAGCTCTCAATCCCATAGATTACCTGTGAAGAGATCTCAAAACAGCAGTTGGGAAAAGGAACCCTTCCAATCTGAGAGACCTCAGTTGGCAAAAGAAGAGTGGTCCAAAATTCCAGTAGAGAGGTGTAAGAAACTCATTGATGGTCACAGGAAGCCATTTATTTCAGTTATTTTTTCCAAGGAGTGTGCTACTAAATTTTAAACTGAGGGTGCCAATAATTTTGTCCAATCCATATTGGAGTTTTGCTTGGAATGTGTCAGAATTGGCTTTTTTTCTCTCCACTTTTTTGTGTCATACCAATACAAACAAAATAAATAAACATTATAGAATGCCTAAACATTTGTAAATGCAACAATTTTCTGACAGAAATGCGTGGGTGCCAATACTTTAGTCCATGACTGTATATAGAAATATGTATTTAAGAATAAATAGAATGTATTCTGCTATGTGAAGAACATTGGGATGTGAGTTATTAATATTTCATGTCCGGTTATGGCACCTGAGAAAATGTGATTGGGTTTGCGAGAGTAAGATTGTTTTCGCACTCCATTGAAGTCTATGGGGGAATATGTTTACACAGTCATGATATTCTAAATTCATCTTTTTGCTCGTGTTGGCTTAGCGCACAAGCTAAAACTTTTTACCTTCAACTTGTAATACACGCAGTACCGGATGTGAGCCAAAAGCTTACTTCTAGCAGAGTTAGCGTGCAAGCGGGAATGATAAATAGCGCTCCACATGTAATCTAGCCTTTAATGGGCACATAAAAAAGAATTGTGCAATTTTGGAGTTGGAATGCAGCAAATTTATGTGTTACAAGTTTCATTGAGCCTGTTTATTTCAATTACAGCATTTGCAGGTTACAGATTATTTTTCTCTCTCTAATGAGTGTGGGATGAATACTGAGGGGTCGATTTATGAAGCAGCGGATGCTGCCTCCAACCCACTCTGCTTCAGGTCAGTCTGAAGCGGAAGTTAAGAAGCAGCGGTCCTAAGACCGCTGCTCCTTAACTCGTCCGCCAGCTCTGAGGTGGCGGACAGCAATCAGTCCAATCAAATATGATCGGGTTGATTGACACCTCCTGCTAGTAGCCGATTGGCCGCAAATCTGCAGGGGGCGGCATTGCACCAGCAGTTCACAAGAACTGCTGGTGCAATGATAAATGCCGGCAGCGTATGCTCGCACCTACAAAAATTGACCCCTTAGGGGCCTATTTATCAAAGCGTGAACTATGTTGCATTCGCCGGCGTCAAAATGCTCGCCAGACATCGCCAGACATTGCTGCCGCGGACATGAATATGATCTCCTTATTTATCAAAAAAGCCTTCAAAAATATGCGCGTCAAGTATGGTGCGAAGAGCATCGAACTGGTGTTAACTAACAATCATCGATGTTGTGGTTATTCGGGTTTTTCACAACTTTATTTATACCAATTAATTACTGTCCATGAACAAGCACATTTCTCTAAAGCTAATCTTTTATTTTTCATCTGTTAATGTCCAAGAAATAGATTGATTTATATCTCAACAAACAATATCTCATAGAAAGTTATTTTTATATTTATTTGTTATATGATACTTTCACAGAAATTAATGTGTATTTGTATTTCTAGGAGTCATATTTTTTATTTATTTTTTAAATTATTTTTAATGCTAGAATTTGTATATATATCTTTGCACATTTAGCATATTCTCTATAGGAATCTAATACATTTTTTTTTCCTAAAGTGACAACAGTGTGCAGTTTTCCTTCTTTTAAAGTGACTGTAATGTTTGTGACTTTATTTTCTTATCTATATTTTCAACTAAATTTACTATTTTAAGGATTTGCACCTGGTTTGTCCTCGAGTAGTATTACCTCCTCCCTCTTTTATATATATATTATTTTGTCACTGTGCACCATCTTGCAATGTATGCAGGTTATCTAGCTAAAACATTTTTACATACATTTTAAAGTTACACAACATGATACATTTTGATACACTAGAGAGGTGGCCATTTTGACAAGGCATGTATACCTTGTCTAACTCATCATATCAAAAAATATTTTGAATTTTTATAGAATTTTATATAGAATTTCACAAAATGAAATTTAGTTTTACATTCACCAAGTTCTCACATTTATTTTGATTCCTAACCTTTTGTATTAGTTTAGGAATATGTAGATGTATGTATCATCAATACCACAAAATAAAGCTATCAGCTCTTGCCAGGTGATCATTATTACTATGATGATCATATTATAGCTAAAAGAACATGAAGCCCCTTATTTGAATTGTGGGAGCTCACTTTTCAATATGGGGTTTTATGTCATCATTCTATAGTGAGGGGGTAATAATTAAGACCTCTTAAAAAATGCCCAAAACCCCCAAACAGAACCAATGTTGAGAGGTATTTGTCATGACAATTAGCTAGCAGCTTGAAGGATTCAGTACCACTCATTTAAAAGAGCAGGGTTTCAAATAAAGGATCTGAAGATTGCATATTTATTTGGGGGACAATATAGTTGATACCCCACCCATCTAATGTTGTTCCATATGCCAATGGTTCTATAAGGTGTTAACTGTTGCTATGGTTATAGGCACCTGGCTATGTGACCCCTCATCCCCTCATTTAAAAGAAATGTTCTCTTTTTTTTCAATAGAGGCTTCACTTACTTGTTGTAGTACTTATTATGGGGTGCTAGGGTCCCTTTAATAGACCAGAGGTCTGAGAAGGCACAAAGTATACAGGTGATGGCCATTTATATTGTATTCACTTGCTATCTAAAGGAACATGAGACCCTCATCTCACAATAGGTAACCTCCTCTTTCATGTGTTGTTGTGTGTGTTGTATGCTGTGTTTAGGAGGTAGCGGCTAATTTGGAGCCAATGCTACCCCATACAATAAATACATTTGGTAGGTGATTGATATGTTTATGCCAATCACCTACTGATGACAGGGGTATGAGAGCTCACATTAGAAAGAGTTTTTTTGGGGGGTGGAGTCTAAGCTAAAAAATGTGCCCCTCCCATTCTTCAAACTGTTGTGGTGTGTTCCTGGGGCAATTGATCACCTTTACTATAGTGATCACCTGAAACTTAGAGCTGGGAGTGACCCCTCATTTAAAAGCAGGACATTCCCCTTTTTACTTCAGGGGTTTTATAAACCTCAAATTAAATCAGAGGGGGTAGAGGGGCTCAGTAGAAGTCACAGCACCACCACTAGAAATGACATTTTCTAGTATAGCAGGTAGTCACATACTGTCATGCTTGTATCTTATGTGGTATACCCCTTTAAGGCTCTCTCTATTTAGTCCCACAATTCCCTTCTCAACTCGTCAAGTATTGTTTAGATGTGTAGCAACAGTGTTGGTCTGTAACATTGTTCTCTAAACTCTGCTGACTTATTCTGAGCTAAAGAACCGGATCTCTTCCTCAAGATTACATCAATTATACTCCTGGTTTTGTTGTTTTTGACCTGTTAGTTCAGGCTACCTCAAATTGGGACTTTTAACAAAACTGATCTCACCAGATAACTTCTGCAGCACTGCTGCTTCCATTTCTCTCTGCAACTCCTCAGCGGCATCTAATACAGAGACTGCATAATCAACACTCACTTACCAGGGGTAAAACAATCCAGGTCTGGTGAAGGCATCTACAAACTTTTCTGCTACTAACCACAGCTCAATCGCTGCAAACAGAAACCTCCAGTAAGGCTTTCCCTTCATTCACAAAGCTGCCGAGATTCTACGCATCCGATTGGTGCTCGGACACACACCCCTTGTGCAAAGTCACAGCTGACAGCAAGCAACGCTCTCACTCCGTTCTTGCCTCTCCTGTACAGACTAAAGATCAGCTGTTAGGCTAATAGCCAGCAAAGGGCATATTCTTTACAATACTACCGAAAGGAAATCTCCAGCTAGATGAGATTCGACCTTTGACCATCAGAGCCACCTTTTACAGGATATCTCTGGGATACTAAACAAACGTATGCAAGCAATTGTTTTCCATAGTTGTTTCTACATACCTTTAACACTAGGTGTACATTCTGCAGTTGTGATCCTCACACTATACCTCTAACACTTAGCTATCTGGCTGCATTACATAATAATTGACCCAAAAATGGATCCAGCAGATATTCCTAACATTGTATACAATTTATCTCAATGTGTGGATCAACTCTCACAGGGAGTGAGAGAACTCCAATCCAAAACTACATACTAAGGGCTATGGTCAGGGATAACACTCCAGAACCACAGGTATCACTTCCTGACATATTTTCTGGACAGAGGTCAACATTCAGACAGTTCCGGAATGCATGTAAACTGTTATTCCAGATGAGACCAAAGACCTATCATACCGAAAGGAAATGGGCTGATGTGTTCTTAGAAAATGAAGACCCAATCCTCGGTTCCCTCTCAGATTTCTTCTCCCAAATGGGGACGCTATATGAAGACTCCCAAAAACAGCTATCCTCTGAAACCAGTACGCGTTCAGTCAAACAGGGCCGCCGACCCGTTGAAGAATATCTTACGGAGTTCAAACTCTATGCAAAAGATTCTGAATGGAGTGATGTTTCTCTTTGCAACCAATACAGGCTTGGCTTAAGTGATCCCCTTAAGGATGAGTTAGCTTGTACCGAACTCCCTAGGACCCTGGAAGGCTTAATCGAGCTCTCTATTCAGGTAGACAGACGTCTGAGAGAGAGGCGAGCCGAACTTTCACACCCTGAATCACCACACAAATACTACTCATCTCCCAGCGGTGCTTTCACCTCTAAAGATAGCCCTGTACCCATGGACTTAGGGTTCATGAAGGGACCCCTACAGCCTGAAGAAAGGCTTTGCAGAAAGAAAGCGAATCTTTGCAGGTATTGCGCATCCCCTGCGCATTCAGTGAGAGATTGCCCTATTCTGCTAGGTCAAAAGAACAGTAAGTCACTTACCATAAATAACTGTTTCACAAGTAAAATCTCTAATTCTGCTTACTATACAATATCTCTCTCTCTACAGTGGGATCATCAGGCACTCCATACTGAAGGCATTGTTGATTCTGGGGCTTATTCTAACTTCCTTGATGCTGAATTAGCAAAGAAAAATAAAATTCCATTATGTTTGAAAGCAACCCCTGTGTCCATACGAGTTATTGATGGGTCATTTGTTAACACTGGTCCAGTTACACACCAGACCATTCCCATAAAAACAACAACAGACACAGGACATGTTGAATATATCTCTTTTGACATAAAACCTTCTCCTATGTTTCCTGTTGTTCTAGGTTTATCTTGGCTCCAACTACACCAACCGAACATTCATTGGGGTACCCTTCAGATAGAATTTGATTCCCCATTCTGTCAGAAAACCTGCCATCCACACCAGAGCATTCTACAGTTAGCCAAATTCACTTTACCAGATGTGTACCAAGATTTCTTAGACGTCTTCAACAAAAAGGAAGCGGAGACTCTACCTCCCCACCGTATTTATGATTGCCCTATAGAGTTGCTACCTGGGGCTACTATTCCTTATGGGCACATTTACCCATTGTCCCAGCCTGAACTAGAACACCAAAAATCATACATAGAAAATAACCTCAAGAAAGATTTCATCAGGCCATCAACCTCACCAGCCGGTGCTGGCATCTTCTTTGTCAGAAACAAAGACAACTCACTGAGACCGATCATCAATTATTGAGAACTGAACAAAGGACTGTGAAGAACAGGTATCTGTTACCCTTAATACCCAAATTAGTTGAGCGTCTTAGTGAAACCAAAATATATACAAAATTAGATCTAAGGGGTGCTTATAATCTGGTCAGGATCCATGAAGGCGACGAGTGGCTCACTGCGTTCAGGACTCGTTATGGGTTGTATGAATATATGGTAATGCCATTTGGGATTTGCAACGCCCCAGCCACGTTCCAACACTTCATAAATGACATATTCAGAGATTTGTTGGACGTGTGTATGGTGGTCTATCTGGATGACATTCTTATCTATTCTGACAACTTAGAAGATCATCATAAACATCTTCGCTGGGTACTCGGTCGTCTACAAACTCACCAACTTTATGCCAAGCCTGAGAAATGTTTTTTCCATGTCACTGAGATATCTTTCCTCGGATACCACATCTCATCTGCAGGTTTTAGGATGGAGGATGACAAGGTAAAGGTGATGCAAAGCTGGCCGATACCCACTTCTAAGAAAGATGTTCAACGCTTCTTGGGATTCGCCAATTTTTATCGAAAGTTTATTAGGGGTTTTTCTACTATTGCAAACCCCTCAGTAGCCTTACTGGGTCACACTCTCCTTTCACTTGGAATCCAAAAGCACAGGAAGCATTCAATATACTGAAGATATCTTTTACAACTGTACCAATTCTACAATTCTCTAACCCAGCATTACAGTTCATCCTAGAGGTAGATGCCTCCAACTTCGCCATAGACGCCATACTCTCTCAACGGAAGTCCCCCACAGACCCTATACACCCTGTTGCCTTCTTCTCAAGGTTAATGACACCTCCAGAATGAATTATTCAATAGGAGACAAAGAACTCTTAGTCATTAGGAAATCCTTTGAACATTGGCGCCATCTACTCGAAGGAACAAAGTTACCCATACTCATATATACAGATCATCATAATCTGGAGTATCTCCAATCAAGCAAGACTCTCTCAGCTCGTCAACTTCATTGGAGTCTGTATTTCACAAGGTTCAACTTCCATATTACATACCGCCCGGGCTCAAAAAACGGAAAGGCGGACGCCCTGTCCAGAAGGTTTAACCAAGCTGCTACTGATACTCCTCCTCAAACCATACTAAGTCCAGAAAATTTCTGTGCCACGATAACCCCTTACAGATGCCTATGTGAAAGCCAACCCGAAGACCTTACCTTCCCTAAATCAAAGTTGGAAAAAAAAGACGATTCCCTCTACTACCACAAGGACAAGATCTTCATTCCCCCTTCTCTCAGAGAACAGATGATGTACACCCATCACGATACATCTCTTGCTGGACATCCATGTGTCCGAAGAACATTGGAACTCTTAAAAAGGAACTACTGGTGGTCAAGGATTGACCATTCTGTAAAGGAATATATCACGACCTGTGAAAAATGTGCGATCCTTAAACCTGAAAAGGCTCGTCATTATGGATTACTAAAACCACTACATGTATCTGACCAACCATGGCAAACTATAGGGATGGATTACATAGTAGATCTTCCCCTGTCTAATAATTGCAATACCATACTAGTGGTCGTAGATCTTCTCACGAAGATGGCACATTTCATTCCCTACCAAAAACTACCTACCTCCTTGGAAACCACACAACTATTTCTACAACACATAGTACAGCTACATGGTCGCCCCTCCATCATCATCACTGACAGGGGATCCCAATTTACGTGCAAGTTCTGGAGAACACTATGCAAGGTCCTTCACATCGATCAACGGTACAGTACAGCTTTTCACCCCCAGACAAATGGGCAAATCGAGAGAGTTAACCAATGGTTGGAACAGTATATCAGATGTTATTGTTCCTTCCACCAAGATCAATGGTATGACAATATAACTATGGCAGAATACGCCTACAACAATTCATACAATGCCTCTACAAAAACAAACCCCGTTCTTCTCCAATTATGGGTATCACCCAACCTTCCATCTATTTCCACATCTAAATACTACTTCACCCCAGGTCGATGAAACAACTAACACCATATCTGATTCATTCACCTTCCTGAAAGAAAACATCAAAGAAGCACAACAGAGACAAAATAAATATTTTGATGCCAAAAGAAGAAGACCACCCACCTATTCTGAGGAGGACAAGGTTTGGCTGTCCACAAGACATTTGAAGCTAAAGACACCCTCAAAAAAGTTCTCTCAACTCTTCATCGGACCTTTCCAGGTCACAAAAGTAGTGAACGAAAACGATGTAACCTTGGATTTACCTCCTGAATATCGGATACATCCAACATTCCATGCGTCCCTACTAAAACCCTACACACCTACCAGAGCACAAACCGCTGACCCCCCTTTACCTCCTATACTAATGGGGGATGATATATATGAGATTAGTTCCATCTGGGATTCTAGGCTCCTAAAGGGACAGCTGCAGTATTTGATCTGTTGGAAAGGTTGTAACTCAGATTAGGATTCTTGGGAACCTGTCTCCAATATCAATGCCTCACGTTTGATCTCTACTTTCCACCGCGCTAATCTGGACAGACCTGGACCTGACGCTGCGGTGCAGCCCCTTTGACGGGGGGACATGTCATGCTTGTATCTTATGTGGTATACCCCTTTAAGGCTCTCTCTATTTAGTCCCACAATTCCCTTCTCAACTCATCAATTATTGTTTAGATGTGTAGCAACAGTGTTGGTCTGTAACATTGTTCTCTAAACTCTGCTGACTTATTCTGAGCTAAAGAACCGGATCTCTTCCTCAAGATTACATCAATTATACTCCTGGTTTTGTTGTTTTCGACCTGTTAGTTCAGGCTACCTCCAATTGGGACTTTTAACTAAACTGATCTCACCAGATAACTTCCGCAGCACTGCTGCTTCCATTTCTCTCTGCAATTCCTCAGGGGCATCTAATACAGAGACTGCATAATCAACGCTCCGCACTTACCAAGGTAAAACAATGCAGGTCTGGTGAAGGCATCTACAAACGTTTCTGCTACTAACCGCTGCTCAACCCCTGCAAACAGAAACCTCCAGTAAGGCTTTCCCTTCATTCACGAAGCTGCCGAGATTCTATGCATCCGATTGGTGCTCAGACACACACCCCTTGTGCAAAGTCACAGCTGACAGCAAGCAACTCTCTCACTCCGTTCTTGCCTCTCCTGTACAGACTAAAGATCAGCTGTTAGGCTAATAGCCAGCAAAGGACATATTCTTTACTATACTACCGAAAGGAAATCTCCAGCTAGATGAGATTCGACCTTTGACCATCAGAGCCACCTTTTACAGGATATCTCTGGGATACTCTCCTGTAACCAACTAAACAAACGTATACAAGCAATTGTTTTCCATAGTTGTTCTACATACCTTTAACACTAGGTGTACATTCTGCAGTTGTGATCCTCACACTATACCTCTAGCACATAGCTATCTGGCTGTATTACACATACATGCTAGGTGACCCCTCATTTCAAAGAGGGGAGTCTTTCCATTTGTCTATCTAGACCTAACAAGGCGGGATAGGGTCTCAGTTAGAGGCCTTCTCCTATGTGTGTAAATAGCACTTTAAAGGGATAGAAAGTTAAAAAATGAAATATGCACGGGTACATTTCAATTAAAAATATAAGCATCTTTGCTATATACTTCCATAAGCTTCTAGTAAAAGTTATTACTATTTTTCAGCGACATATGCACATATCCTGTGAGGGCTTGTGCACAAGTTTTCAAACAACACACCTTCTCAGATATTCAGCACTGGCTTGTATGAAACAAATTGTATCTTCAAAAGCAATACACACCACTACTAGCTGTTTCTTATGTGTATGTAGATATTTGCAAGTTGTGAGTTGTGTGTGTGTGCAATTATAAATTTGTGTATATATGTAAGTGTTATGAGTGTGTATATGTGTGTGTGTTAGTGTATATACGTGTGCCAGTGTGTATACATGTGTATGCGAATGAGTACATATGTGTGTGTGACTGTGTATTACATACATACAGTATGTATCTGTGTGTGTTTTCGGAGTCTTTGTGTGTATATGTGTATGTATTTGAGTGTGTGTTTATATATGTGTGGGGGTGTATTTGAGTTTGTGAGAACAGAGAGCCAAATAGGCTAAGAGAGACTTAAGGGTTAAGGCCTGCAGGGAGAGGGAAGTTAAGAAGGGAAGCTGCTGGCTCTGCAACAATGTTGCTGTTTGGGGGGAATGTCACTCCTACCTGTTAAGAAGGCTCTGCACCAGGCTTGGGGCCTCTTCTTCCTCTGGGACAGCTGCAAGTCTTTTCCCTCCCTCCCACCCTGGATCATGGTTGGCGGCGTGAGTTCTACGGCTGCCGTTTAGGGCGGGTTTCAGTTCACCATATCACCCCTTGGCGAAGTTAGGGTTACTCGAGCCATTCTTCTTGAATCCAGGGCCATTAGTTTTAAACTTCCCTTGCTAGGGAACTGGCACCAAACGGCAGGTACCAGCAGGGCCCCCTAAGGGTTGAAGCGCCTAAATGTACACTCTGAAGGCGGGAGGTCATGGCCTGTTCCATTTGCAGATAGAAAGGTTGTGGTGGAGTAATGACCAGACGGCAAAGGCCAGGCAACGCCTTATGTAATTCCGAGGAGCCCCACCGTTGTTTATGGGTCTTTGCAACTCCCAACAACCTCATTGCCTCAATCTCGAGCGGAGTGTTCCTTCGCTGCTGCCCTTGGCCATTGACCTCCTGTTGTGTTGAGGCTAATTTAGATCTCACTTGCCGCCATCCAAGTTTGCAGCCAGTTTTACGGTTGTTGTTTAAGTTGTATTTAAATAAAATTGCCAGCAATGGTTTTACCCCCCACTCTTGTGTCAGTATTTTATTTATAGCTTTAGTACTTTATAAGGTTAAGTTATTATGTTATATATGTCCACCTTATCTGGTAGCGACCAGCTAGGCCTTTTACCCTTATGTATTTGTAAACTGTTGGTGGGTGTACATATGTGTGTGTGTGTTTATGATATGCGTGTGAGTGCATATATATGGGTGTATGTGTATATTTGAGTGTATACATACATATATATGTATATATATATATATATATATATATATATATATATATATATATATATGTATGTGTTTGTATGTGAGTGTGTATATATGTGTATGCGAGAGTGTATAAATGTGTGTTTTTGTATATTAAAGTGTGTATATATCTGTAAATGTATAATTACGTTTGCGTGTATTTGAGGTTGTTTACATTGTATTTGTGTGTATTGTGAGTGCATATATGTGTGTTTGTATATGAGTTTCTATATATTTGTGAGAGTAATATATGCACATATGTGTTTGTGTGTATGTGAGAGTGTGTATAAGTGTCTGTGAGTACATATATATAAATGTATAAACCAGTTACACTGGGTATAGCAGAGAGACACACAGGGCTAACACTGTATTATCCTGTAGTACATACCAGGGAATAAGGATTTAATAGAGCAATTGCAGTTACACTGGGTGAAGCACAGAGACACACAGGGTTAAAGCTGTATTATCCTGTAGTACATACCAGGTAATAAGGATTGAATAGGGAGCAATTGTAGTTACACTGGGTGAAGCACAAAGACACACAGGGTTAAAGCTGTATTATCCTGTAGTACATACCAGGGAATAAGGATTTAATAGGGAGCAATTGCAGTTACACTGGGTAAAGCACAGAGACACACAGGGTTAAAGCTGTTTTATCCTGTAGTACATACCAGGGAATAAGGATTTAATAGGGAGCAATTGTAGTTACACTGGGTGAAGCACAGAGACACACAGGGTTAAAGCTGTATTATCCTGTAGTACATACCAGGTAATAAGGATTGAATAGGGAGCAATTGTAGTTACACTGGGTGAAGCACAGAGACACATAGGGTTAAAGCTGTATTATCCTGTAGTACATACCAGGTAATAAAGATTGAATAGGGAGCAATTGTAGTTACACTGGGTTAAGCACAGAGACACACAGGGTTAAAGCTGTATTAGCCTGTAGTACATACCAGGGAATAAGGATTTAATAGAGTAATTGCAGTTACACTGAGTGAAGCACAGAGACACACAGGGTTAAAGCTGTATTATCCTGTAGTACATACCAGGTAATAAGGATTGAATAGGGAGCAATTGTAGTTACACTGGGTGAAGCACAAAGACACACAGGGTTAAAGCTGTATTATCCTGTAGTACATACCAGGGAATAAGGATTTAATAGGGAGCAATTGTAGTTACACTGGGTGAAGCACAGAGACACACAGGGTTAAAGCTGTATTATCCTGTAGTACATACCAGGGAATAAGGATTTAATAGAGCAATTGCATTTACACTGGGTGAAGCACAGAGACACACAGGGCTAAAGCTGTATTATCCTGTAGTACATACCAGGGAATAAGGATTTAATAGGGAGCAATTGCAGTTACACTGGGTAAAGCACAGAGACACACAGGGTTAAAGCTGTATTATCCTGTAGTACATACCAGGTAATAAGGATTGAATAGAGCAATTGTAGTTACACTGGGTTAAGCACAGAGACACACAGGGTTAAAGCTGTATTATCCTGTAGTACATACCAGGGAATAAGGATTTAATAGAGCAATTGCAGTTACACTGGGTGAAGCACAGAGACACACAGGGTTAAAGCTGTATTATCCTGTAGTACATACCAGGTAATAAGGATTGAATAGGGAGCAATTGTAGTTACACTGGGTGAAGCACAGAGACACACAGGGTTAAAGCTGTATTAGCCTGTAGTACATACCAGGGAATAAGGATTTAATAGAGCAATTGTAGTTACACTGAGTGAAGCACAGAGACACACAGGGTTAAAGCTGTATTAGCCTGTAGTACATACCAGGGAATAAGGATTTAATAGAGCAATTGCAGTTACACTGGGTAAAGAACAGAGACACACAGGGTTAAAGCTGTATTATCCTGTAGTACATACCAGGGAATAAGGATTTAATAGAGCAATTGCAGTTACACTGGGTAAAGCACAGAGACACACAGGGTTAAAGCTGTATTATCCTGTAGTACATACCAGGTAATAAGGATTGAATAGGGAGCAATTGTAGTTACACTGGGTGAAGCACAAAGACACACAGGGTTAAAGCTGTATTAGCCTGTAGTACATACCAGGGAATAAGGATTTAATAGAGCAATTGCAGTTACACTGGGTGAAGCACAGAGACACACAGGGTTAAAGCTGTATTATCCTGTAGTACATACCAGGGAATAAGGATTTAATAGAGCAATTGCAGTTACACTGGGTAAAGCACAGAGACACACAGGGTTAAAGCTGTATTATCCTGTAGTACATACCAGGGAATAAGGATTTAATAGGGAGCAATTGTAGTTACACTGGGTGAAGCACAAAGACACACAGGGTTAAAGCTGTATTAGCCTGTAGTACATACCAGGGAATAAGGATTTAATAGAGCAATTGCAGTTACACTGGGTAAAGCACAGAGACACACAGGGTTAAAGCTGTATTATCCTGTAGTACATACCAGGGAATAAGGATTTAATAGGGAGCAATTGTAGTTACACTGGGTGAAGCACAGAGACACAGGGTTAAAGCTGTATTAGCCTGTAGTACATACCAGGGAATAAGGATTTAATAGGGAGCAATTGTAGTTACACTGGGTGAAGCACAGAGACACAGGGTTAAAGCTGTATTAGCCTGTAGTACATACCAGGGGATAAGGATTAAATAGAGCAATTGTAGTTACACTGGGTAAAGCACCGAGACACACAGGGTTAAAGCTGTATTATCCTGTAGTACATACCAGGTAATAAGGATTGAATAGGGAGCAATTGTAGTTACACTGGGTGAAGCACAAAGACACACAGGGTTAAAGCTGTATTATCCTGTAGTACATACCAGGGAATAAGGATTTAATAGGGAGCAATTGTAGTTACACTGGGTGAAGCACAGAGACACACAGGGTTAAAGCTGTATTATCCTGTAGTACATACCAGGGAATAAGGATTTAATAGAGCAATTGCATTTACACTGGGTGAAGCACAGAGACACACAGGGCTAAAGCTGTATTATCCTGTAGTACATACCAGGGAATAAGGATTTAATAGGGAGCAATTGCAGTTACACTGGGTAAAGCACAGAGACACTCAGGGTTAAAGCTGTATTATCCTGTAGTACATACCAGGTAATAAGGATTGAATAGAGCAATTGTAGTTACACTGGGTTAAGCACAGAGACACACAGGGTTAAAGCTGTATTATCCTGTAGTACATACCAGGGAATAAGGATTTAATAGAGCAATTGCAGTTACACTGGGTGAAGCACAGAGACACACAGGGTTAAAGCTGTATTATCCTGTAGTACATACCAGGTAATAAGGATTGAATAGGGAGCAATTGTAGTTACACTGGGTGAAGCACAGAGACACACAGGGTTAAAGCTGTATTAGCCTGTAGTACATACCAGGGAATAAGGATTTAATAGAGCAATTGTAGTTACACTGAGTGAAGCACAGAGACACACAGGGTTAAAGCTGTATTAGCCTGTAGTACATACCAGGGAATAAGGATTTAATAGAGCAATTGCAGTTACACTGGGTAAAGCACAGAGACACACAGGGTTAAAGCTGTATTATCCTGTAGTACATACCAGGGAATAAGGATTTAATAGAGCAATTGCAGTTACACTGGGTAAAGCACAGAGACACACAGGGTTAAAGCTGTATTATCCTGTAGTACATACCAGGTAATAAGGATTGAATAGGGAGCAATTGTAGTTACACTGGGTAAAGCACAAAGACACACAGGGTTAAAGCTGTATTATCCTGTAGTACATACCAGGGAATAAGGATTTAATAGAGTATTATCCTGTAGTACATACCAGGGAATAAGGATTTAATAGGGAGCAATTGTAGTTACACTGGGTGAAGCACAGAGACACAGGGTTAAAGCTGTATTAGCCTGTAGTACATACCAGGGAATAAGGATTTAATAGGGAGCAATTGTAGTTACACTGGGTGAAGCACAGAGACACAGGGTTAAAGCTGTATTAGCCTGTAGTACATACCAGGGAATAAGGATTGAATAGGGAGCAATTGCAGTTACACTGGGTAAATCACAGAGACACATAGGGTTAAAGCTGTATTAGCCTGTAGTACATACCAGGGAATAAGGATTTAATAGAGCAATTGTAGTTACACTGGGTGAAGCACAGAGACACAGGGTTAAAGCTGTATTATCCTGTAGTACATACCAGGTAATAAGGATTTAATAGAGCAATTGCAGTTACACTGGGTGAAGCACAGAGACACAGGGTTAAAGCTGTATTATCCTGTAGTACATACCAGGGAATAAGGATTTAATAGAGCAATTGCAGTTACACTGGGTGAAGCACAGATGCACACAGGGTTAAAGCTGTATTATCCTGTAGTACATACCAGGGAATAAGGCTTTAATAGGGAGCAATTGTAGTTACACTGGGTGAAGCACAAAGACACATAGGGTTAAAGCTGTATTAGCCTGTAGTACATACCAGGGAATAAGGATTTAATAGGTCAATTGCAGTTACACTGGGTAAAGCACAGAGACACACAGGGTTAAAGCTGTATTATCCTGTAGTACATACCAGGGAATAAGGATTTATTAGGGAGCAATTGTAGTTACACTGGGTGAAGCACAAAGACACACAGGGTTAAAGCTGTATTAGCCTGTAGTACATACCAGGGAATAAGGATTTAATAGAGCAATTGCAGTTACACTGGGTAAAGCACAGAGACACACAAGGTTAAAGCTGTATTATCCTGTAGTACATACCAGGGAATAAGGATTTATTAGGGAGCAATTGTAGTTACACTGGGTGAAGCACAAAGACACACAGGGTTAAAGCTGTATTAGCCTGTAGTACATAACAGGGAATAAGGATTTAATAGGGAGCAATTGTAGTTACACTGGGTAAAGCACAAAGACACACAGGGTTAAAGCTGTATTATCCTGTAGTACATACCAGGGAATAAGGATTTAATAGAGCAATTGTAGTTGCACTGGGTAAAGCACAGAGACACACAGGGTTAAAGCTGTATTATCCTGTAGTACATACCAGGTAATAAGGATTTAATAGGGAGCAATTGTAGTTACACTGGGTGAAGCACAGAGACACACAGGGTTAAAGCTGTATTATCCTGTAGTACATACCAGGGAATAAGGATTTAATAGGGAGCAATTGTAGTTACACTGGGTGAAGCACAAAGACACACAGGGTTAAAGCTGTATTAGCCTGTAGTACATAACAGGGAATAAGGATTTAATAGGGAGCAATTGTAGTTACACTGGGTAAAGCACAAAGACACACAGGGTTAAAGCTGTATTATCCTGTAGTACATACCAGGGAATAAGGATTTAATAGAGCAATTGTAGTTGCACTGGGTAAAGCACAGAGACACACAGGGTTAAAGCTGTATTATCCTGTAGTACATACCAGGTAATAAGGATTTAATAGGGAGCAATTGTAGTTACACTGGGTGAAGCACAGAGACACACAGGGTTAAAGCTGTATTATCCTGTAGTACATACCAGGTAATAAAGATTTAATAGGGAGCAATTGCAGTTACACTGGGTTAAGCACAGAGACACACAGGGTTAAAGCTGTATTATCCTGTAGTACATACCAGGTAATAAGGATTTAATAGGGAGCAATTGTAGTTACACTGGGTGAAGCACAGAGACACACAGGGTTAAAGCTGTATTATCCTGTAGTACATACCAGGTAATAAGGATTTAATAGGGAGCAATTGCAGTTACACTGGGTTAAGCACAGAGACACACAGGGTTAAAGCTGTATTATCCTGTAGTACATACCAGGGAATAAGGATTTAATAGAGCAATTGCAGTTACACTGGGTGAAGCACAGAGACACACAGGGTTAAAGCTGTATTATCCTGTAGTACATACCAGGGAATAAGGATTGAATAGGGAGCAATTGCAGTTACACTGGGTAAAGCACAGAGACACACAGGGTTAAAGCTGTATTATCCTGTAGTACATACCAGGGAATAAGGATTTAATAGAGCAATTGCAGTTACACTGGGTAAAGCACAGAGACACACAGGGTTAAAGCTGTATTATCCTGTAGTACATACCAGGGAATAAGGATTGAATAGGGAGCAATTGTAGTTACACTGGGTAAAGCACAAAGACACACAGGGTTAAAGCTGTATTATCCTGTAGTACATACCAGGTAATAAGGATTGAATAGGGAGCAATTGCAGTTACACTGGGTAAAGCACAGACACACAGGGTTAAAGCTGTATTATCCTGTAGTACATACCAGGTAATAAGGATTTAATAGGGAGCAATTGCAGTTACACTGGGTAAAGCACAGACACACAGGGTTAAAGCTGTATTATCCTGTAGTACATACCAGGTAATAAGGATTGAATAGGGAGCAATTGCAGTTACACTGGGTGAAGCACAGAGACACACAGGGTTAAAGCTGTATTATCCTGTAGTACATACCAGGGAATAAGGATTTAATAGAGCAATTGCAGTTACACTGGGTAAAGCACAGAGACACACAGGGTTAAAGCTGTATTATCCTGTAGTACATACCAGGGAATAAGGATTTAATAGAGCAATTGCAGTTACACTGGGTAAAGCACAGAGACACACAGGGTTAAAGCTGTATTATCCTGTAGTACATACCAGGTAATAAGGATTTAATAGAGCAATTGTAGTTACACTGGGTAAAGCACAGATACACACAGGGTTAAAGCTGTATTATCCTGTAGTACATACCAGGGAATAAGGATTTAATAGGGAGCAATTGCAGTTATACTGGGTAAAGCACAGAGACACACAGGGTTAAAGCTTTATTATCCTGTAGTACATACCAGGGAATAAGGATTGAAGAGGGTGCAATTGCAGTTACACTGGGTGAAGCACAGAGACACAGGGTTAAAGCTGTATTATCCTTTAGTACATACCAGGGAATAAGGATTGAATAGGGTGCAATTGCAGTTACACTGGGTAAAGCACAGAGACACACAGGGTTAAAGCTGTATTATCATGTAGTACATACTAGGGAATAAGGATTTAATAGAGCAATTGCAGTTACACTGGGTGAAGCACAGAGACACACAGGGTTAAAGCTGTATTATCCTGTAGTACATACCAGGTAATAAGGATTTAATAGAGCAATTGTAGTTACACTGGGTAAAGCACAGATACACACAAGGTTAAAGCTGTATTATCCTGTAGTACATACCAGGTAATAAGTATTTAATAGGGAGCAATTGTAGTTACACTGGGTAAAGCACAGATACACACAGGGTTAAAGCTGTATTATCCTGTAGTACATACCAGGGAATAAGGATATATATACAGGTGAAACTCAAAAAATTAGAATATCGTGCAAAAGTTCATTTATTTC
>NC_069500.1:1419119988-1419219988 GCF_027579735.1 Bombina bombina
CCAACCGGGCAGAAGTGGTCCTCCAGATAGGCAGAAGTCTTCATTCAAGCCGGGCAAAAGAGGTCCTCCAGACGGGCATAAGTCTTCATCCAAACGGCATCTTCTATCTTCATCCATCCGGCGCGGAGCGGGTCCATCTTCAAGACATCCGACATGGAGCAGCCTATTCATCTGTCGGCTGACGACTGAATGGAGGTTCCTTTAAGTGATGTCATCCAAGATGGCGTCCCTTTAATTCCAATTGGCTGATAGAATTCTATCAGTCAATCGGAATTAAGGTAGAAAAAATCCTATTGGCTGATGCAAATTAATTTTGTTAGGGTGATTAGAGTAGGTGTAATTAGTTTAAAAATCTTGTAATTATTTTATTATTTGGTGGGTTTTTTTTTCCGTACTTTAGATAATTTTATTTAATTGTAATTAACCCCTTAATGACCAAGGACGTACGCCACACGTCCTCAAAAAAATACAGTTAATGACCGAGGACGTGTGGCGTACGTCCTTGGTCTGGAAAGCAGCTGGAAGCGATCCTGCTCGCTTCCAGCTGCTTTCCGGTTATTGCAGTGATGCCTCGATATCGAGGCATCCTGCAATAACCCCCCTTGGCCATCCGATGCAGAGAGAGCCACTCTGTGGCCCTCTCTGCACCGGACATCGGTGGCCGGTATCGTTGGTGGGTGGGAGCAAGTCTGGGAGGCGGGTGGGTGGCCATCGATGTGCCGAGTGGAGTGGAGGGGGGCGGGATCAGGGGCGGAACGGGCGGGAGCGCGCATGGGAGCGCGCGCGTGCATGGGAGCGCGCGTGCATGGGGGGCGGAGGGCGGGTGCGTGCACGGGGCGGGAGCGGGAGGGAACCGCTACACTACAGAAAAATAAACTGAAAAGTAAAAAAATAAAAAGTTTTTAAAGCTGTAAATAAACAGCTAAGGGATCTGGAAGGGGTGGGGGGTTGATCTTGGGGGGGGGGGAAGCTACACTACAGAAAAGGTCATTTTTTTAAAAAAAAAGGCACATTTTTTTTACTAAACTGGGTACTGGCAGACAGCTGCCAGTACCCAAGATGGCGCCCATTAAGGCAGAGGGGGAGGGTTAGAGAGCTGTTTGGTGGGGGATCAGTGAGGCTGGGAGCTGGGAGCTAAGGGGCGGCCTTCTAATTACCAAAAAGCAACGCCAAAGCCATATATGTCTGCTATTTCTGAACAAAGGGGATCCCAGAGAAGCATTTACAACCATTTGTGCCATAATTGCACAAGCTGTTTGTAAATGATTTCAGTGAGAAACCTAAAATTGTGAAAAATTTAACGTTTTTTTTAATTTGGCGGTGAAATGGTGGCATGAAATATACCAAAATTGACCTAGATCAATACTTGGGGTTGTCTACTACTACACTACACTGAAGCTAAAATTATCCCTAAAAGCTCCCTACATGCTCCATAATTAACCCCTTCACTGCTGGGCATAATACACGTGTAGTGCGCAGTGGCATTTAGCAGCCTTCTAATTACTAAAAAGCAACGCCAAAGCCATATATGTCTGCTATTTCTGAACAAAGGGGATCCCAGAGAAGAATTTACAACCATTTAAGCCATAATTGCACAAGCTGTTTGTAAATAATTTCAGTGAGAAACCAAAAGTTTGTGAAAAAATTTGTAAAAAAGTGAACAATTTTTTTGTATTTAATCGCATTTGGCGGTGAAATGGTGGCATGAAATATACCAAAATGGGCCTAGATGAGTACTTTGGGATGTCTACTAAAAAAAAATATAAACATGTCAATGGATATTCAGAGATTCCTGAAAGATATTAGTGTTCTAATGTAACTAGTGCTAATTTTGAAAAATAATGGTTTGGAAATAGCAAAGTGCTACTTGTATTTATGGCCCTATAACTTACATAAAAAGCAAAGAACATGTAAACATTGGGTATTTCTAAACTCAGGACAAAATTTAGAAACTATTTAGCATGGGTGTTTTTTGGTGGTTGTAGATTTGTAACAGATTTTGGGGGTCATAGTTAGAAAAAGTGTGTTTTTTTCAATTCGTTCCTCATATTTTATAGTTTTTTTTATAGTAAATTATAAGATATGATGAAAATAATGGTATCTTTAGAAAGTCCATTTAATGGCGAGAAAAACGGTATATAATATGTGTGGGTACAGTAAAAGAGTAAGAGGAAAATTACAGCTAAACATAAACACCGCAGAAATGTAAAAATAGCCTTGGTCCCAATTGGACAGAAAATGGAAAAGTGCTGTGGTCATTAAGGGGTTAATTGTATTTAATGTAGGGAATTAATTAAATTATAGTATAGTGTTAGGTGTTAGTGTAACTTAGGTTAGGTTTTATTTTACAGGTACATTTGTCTTTATTTTAACTAGGTAGTTATTAAATAGTTAATAACTATTTAATAACTATTCTACCTAGTTAAAATAAATACAAAGTTTCCTGTAAAATAAAAATAAACCCTAAGCTAGATACAATGTAACTATTAGTTATATTGTAGCTAGCTTAGGGTTTATTTTATAGCTAAGTATTTAGTTTTAAATAGGAATTATTTTGTTAATTGTAGTAATTTTATTTAGATTTATTGTAATTATATTTAAGTTAGGGGGTGTTATGGTTAGGGTTAGACTTAGGTTTAGGGGTTAATAACTTTAAAATAGTGCGGCGACATTGGGGGCGGCAGATTAGGGGTTAATAAATGTAATATTAGGGGTGTTTAGACTCGGGGTTCATGTTAGGGTGTTAGGTGTAGACATAAAAGTATTTCCCCATAGGAATCAATGGGGCTGCGTTAGGAGCTTTACGCTGCTTTTTTGCAGGTGTTAGGTTTTTTTTCAGCCGGCTCTCCCCCATTGATTCCTATGGGGAAATCGTGCACGAGCACGTTTTACCAGCTCACCGCTAATGTAAGCAGCGCTGGTATTGAGGTGAGATGTGGAGCTAAATTTTGCTCTTCACTCACTTTTTTGTGGTTAACGCCGGATTTCTAAAAACCCGTAATACCAGCGCTGTCTGTAAGTGAGCGGTGAGCTTAAACTGCTCGTTAGCACCGCACCCCTCCTAACGCAAAACTCATAATCTAGGTGTAAGTTTTTACCAAAAGAAAAAGGGAAACTTAATAATTGAAAAGTTTTTAAAATCATACACTCTAGCTAAATCAAAAAAGTTTCATTATGACCATATCCCTTTAATAATATCAGTTAATTGTAGAAAGGCTGGCAAATTCCATAGCTAATATAAGTTCATTATATTGGTAAAGCTGATAAGTTTTGTTTCTCTTTTTTGAATCTTATAAAAAAAATTCTTAAAAGAAGGGAAGAAGAGATAATGATTTGTTTTACCATTTTATGGTGCTGCTCCGAGCAGAGAGAAGGTGATATATGTAGAGTGCATGGGGCATTCTCTCTTCTGCCTGTAAAGATACCGCAGCAACTTCTGGGTTAAAGGTTTCACTGGGATCTATATAATGACAACACAAACAGCTGCTGTGCTACAAGTACGTTTAAAGAGACGTTGCAGACAAAATTGAAATGAACTTCACTGCATTTCACTTTTGAACAAATACATATTTGCAATTTACTTGCATTAGCAAAAATGCTTATAGTAAAAGCTATAATTGTTTTTAGTGTTAGCTTTTACTGTGCATGTGGAGCATACCTAAATATGCTCTATGCACTGGTATTTTAAGCTGTGTGGCTGCTAAGAAGCTGTCAGTTCCTAACCATGTATCATGTAAATCGAGTGATCATCAGCACACTACAAGTACCAACAGCTCTGTGAACAGATACACTGTTAAGGCTGCTGCATGAAGCATATTTATATATGCTTTACATGCCCAGTAAAAAAAAAACACTTAAGAGGTATTTTACTAGACACAATTTTGCTAATGTAGTTATATTGCATATATATATATTTATTTATTTAAAAGTGAAATGCAGTGCTGGACATTTTAGTTTAAAAAAGAATAAAACCTCTTCACAAATGAGAATTCTCAGCTCCTCCATCTGCCCTGTACTCCTCCTCTGGGATCCCCTTGGCATGTAACCCATCTCTTGCCAGCAAGCCTTACCCCTTAACCAGCTAGTCCTCCTGCTGTGTGCAGTGCTTAGTGAAGTTCTGACAGGCAGAGAGTGACACTTGCAGTGACGCAGCACTGAGAGGGAGGACACAAAGAGCAAGGTTAAAAGAAGGGAAGGGCTTTGTTATCAGTCACTGCCAGCTTATGAATAAATCGCTGCCTCCTCAGTAACTGCACCAGAGTATCTACATTTGTGTATATAGAAAAGGCCCGGATGACACAGTGGAAGGAGGGCACCTGTAAACCCACTTCCCCCCCAGGAGTGGATTATTCCAAGATGGGTGGGGTTGGTGAAGGTTGATAAGACCCTGACCAGGAAGTGAGGTCACAGGTGTCCTTACCGGAGCAGCACGGTAGGAGGTGTGTCCCGCCCTCCCTCCCTGAATGGTTAGGTTGGTGAAGTGTCGCAGCAATGGCGGAAGTGCTTGCTAGGTTCTATTGAGGCTTACACCTAATGGAGTATGGCTGGCATTTATGGAGGTGTAAGCAAAAAGAAAGTGAGGAACACCCAGCCCTGGAAGGGGTGGGGGCTTATGAGAAAGTAAGAGCAAGCACTGAGGTGGGCTGAAAATTATGTTGTAAAAAGTTAAGTTAAAGCAATGTTAATTTATTTTGGTTTGTGTTAATAAATAAGCTGCAGCCTTTTCTCTCCCAATTCGGTGTTGTGTATTTATTGATCAAGGAACGAGTAATTGGAAATGTGGGGTCAAGCTGTGTACCTGCAATGCAGGCTGAGAGAAGAGGCTGTAACTGATGAAAACCCTAGGATCACATTTGGATCTATTACACACGATTTACATAAAACGACTGACACAATCCTGGTCTCCTCAGGACCACTAGAGAGGCTTTAAAGGGACAGTCTACTTCAGAACTAATATTATATAAAAATATAGATAATCCCTTTATTAATCATTCCCCGGTTTTCCATAACAAACACTGTTATATTAATATACTTTTTACCTCTGATTACCTTGTATCTAAGCCTCTGCACACTGTCCCCTTATTTTAGTTCTTTTGACAGACTTGCATTTTAGCCAATCAGTGCTGACTCCACAGGAGTGAGCACAGTGTTATCTATATAGCACACATGAACTAGCGCTGTTTAACTGGGAAAAACTGTCAAAATATACTGAGAGAATAAAGCAAATTTGATGATAAAAGTAAATTGGAAAGGTGTTTGAAATTGCTTGACCTATCTGAATCATAGAAACATACGGCTAGATTACGAGTTTTTGTCAGTAAGGTGAGCGTAGAGCAGAATTTAGCTCCACATCTCACCTCAATACCAGCTTTGCTTACTGTAGCGGTAAGCTAGCTAAACGTGCTCATGCACGATTTCCCCATAGGAAACAATGGGGCTGAGCTGGCTGGAAAAAAAACTAACACCTGCAAAAAAGCAGCGTTCAGCTTCTAACGCAGCCCTATTGTTTCCTAAGGGGAAAGAAAACATATGTCTGCACCTAACACCCTAACATGAACCCCGAGTCTAAATACCCCTAATATTACACTTATTAACCCCTAATCTGCCGCCCCCGACATCATCGCCACCTGCATTATATTATTAACCCCTAATCTCCCGCTCCGGACACCGCCGCCACCTACATTATAGTTATAAACCACTAATCTGCTGCCCCAAACACCGCCGCCACATACATTATACTTATTAACCCCTAATCTGGCCCCCCAATGTCGCCGCAACTATATTAAATTAATTAACCCCTAATCTGCCGCCGCCAACGTCACCGCTACTATAATAAAGTTATTAACCCCTAAACCTAAGTCTAACCCTAACACCCCCCTAACTTAAATATAATTTAAATAAATCTAAATTAAATAACTACAATTAAATAAATGATTCCTATTTAAAACTAAATACTTACCTATAAAATAATGCCGCTTGGATGAAGCCTTCTTCCAGTCCGGATGTCCTCTTCTGCCCGGATAGGATGAAGACTTCTGCCGGTCTGGATGTCCTCTTCTGCCCCATCGGATGAAGACTACTGGACGGATCGGATGACCACTTGTGTCCAGCTGGGTGAAGACAGCTCAAGGTAGGGTGATCTTCAAGGGGGTAGTGTTAGGTTTTTTTTTAAGGGGGTATTGGGTGGGTTTTAGAGTAGGGGTGTGTGGGTGGTGGGTTGTAATGTTGGGGGGTATTGTATTCTTTTTTTTACAGGTAAAAGCGCTGATTACTTTGGGGCAATGCCCTGCAAAAGGCCCTTTTAATGGCTGTTTGTAAATTAGTATAGGGTAGGGCATTTTATTATTTTTTTATTTTTTATTTTATTTTATTAGGGGGCTTAGATTAGGTGTAATCAGTTTAAACTTCTTGTATTTTTTTTATTTCTGTAATTTAGTGTTTAATTTTTTTCGTAATTTAGTGTTGTTTTTTTTTTCCGTAATTTAGTTTATTGAATTTAATTGTAATTAATTGTAGGTAGTTTAGGTAATTTATTTAATTATAGTGTAGTCTTAGGTCTAATTGTAACTTAGGTTAGGATTTATTTTACAGGTAATTTTGTACTTATTTTAGCTAGGTAGCTATTAAATAGTTAATAATATTTAATAACTATTGTACCTAGTTAAAATAAATACAAAGTCATTTAAAAAGGGGGGTTAGAAGAAATGCAGGCTGCACTAAAATAGGATATTCCGTAAAAAACAAGACTTTATTTCATCTCTTAAAACATATACAAACACAATCCATGGTAGTTACCCAGACACACCGGGAGAAAAAGGATACTTTCCGACGCGTTTCCTGCCCACACAGAGCACTTCATCAGGGATAGCAGCTGTTTCCCATACATGTTATTTGTTAAGAATGAAAGTGTTAACCCTTAATGGCCAAAACAGTTAGCCTATTCACCTCTTCAACAATCGATTTTATTGAACAAGGGTATAGCACAGTCAACTCAAAAAATATTACAAAATTTTCATTCATAGTGATACAACAGTTATTTATACTTTTTTTAATTTAATTAGTAAATATTTTGGGTTGTCTATTCCCGGGTTTCAGTTATTGAGTTCTTTAGTTTTTTAAGCATTTAAATTTTAAAAAAATCCAAATATTCATTTATTTAGAATAGCCTATCTCATAGAAACTCATCTTATTCCCAATTTAATGTCGTAATATAACAATGGGTATAGTTTAACTGTATCTATAATGTATCAGCAATGACAAATAGTGGGAGCTAGCTGAAATTTAGTTTGTACCAATTACTCACAGAAGATTTTTTAACTTCTCTTGCCAATTAATGATACTTCTGAGACGTGTCACACATTTTAACTGAATCCTCAATTACAATTTAATAAACGTTTATAAATGTTGTTAGTTTTTATTCCTATGCTGATGTATATAGGAAAAAAGCATTCCCCTCAGTTAGTCGCCGGTATATAATTGTGAGTCCCAAATTTTATTCATTCCTTTTGGGAAACCGGTCTCCAACTTATGAATCCAGAAGGCTTCCTTCCTATTAAGTTTTGCTAATCTGTCACCCCCTGAAATTCTCTTGGGTACCCTATCAATTACTTGAAACTGAAACAATGTTAATATTTGATCTTGCATAGCTCTATCATAATTTGCTCCTTGTCTATGTGTTGCAAAGTATTTAGCCACAGGGGTTTTGGGTTCTTTTGCCTCTATAGATAGGAGATGTTCACGTATGTGCTCTTTTACGGCTCTGATAGTTCTACCAGTATACTGTTTGCCACACAGTTTACAAGTTATTAGGTATACTGTAAAGTCAGACTGACAAGTAAAATATTGAAAAATATTAAACTCATGTTAAGTGGTAAATCATTCAAAAATATCTCCTATTTTCACATATTGACAGCTTTTGCATGGTCTCGCCCCACATTTAAAAGTACCTTTCTTAGGGGTTAACAATGTTTCTGTGCTCACTGACTTCTCTCTATATGACTCTGAGAAATTCCTATTGACATATTGAGCTATAGTTTTTGCTCTTCTAGAAACAAATTTTACTCCATTATCAGAGATGTTAGCTAATGAAGTTTCTTTCTCTAAGATTGGAAGATACCTTTTCACTATGCTACATACTTTATGGTATTGGTTACTATATTGAGTAGAAAACACAATTTTGTTCTCAGGATTATCATTCTTGCTTTTATCTCTCAAATGTGTGTCTCGATCCATTTGTCTTACATAATTTTGTGTATGCTCTAATTGTTTCCTATTATAACCTCTATCAATGAGATTTTTTCTCAGTTGGTCTGCATGTCTATTGTACTCCTCTACACTACTACAGTTGCGGCGCAGCCGAATAAATTGTCCTTTTGGTATGGCACTTTTTAGGTGTTTAGGGTGATTAGATTCTGCTCTTAAAATGGTATTTCCTGCCAGGTCCTTTCTAAAGATTTCCATGCTCACAATTTTGTTATTCATATCAGCTTTTACTTTAAGGTCTAAGAAGTTTATACTATCTCTTGCCCAGCTCCAAGTAAATTTTAGGTTCATACTATTGTTATTTAATGATGTAACAAATTATTCCATCTGTTCTATACTGCAATTCCAAATTATGAGTACGTCATCGATGAACCTAGTGTAGAATCTGATGTTCTTTTTATAATCATTAAGGTCCCCAAATATTTTAAACAATTCTAAATATCCTAGGTAAATATTGGCATAAGAGGGGGCAAATTTTGCCCCATTGCCGTGCCTCTCTGCTGTAAGTACATTTTACCTTTGAAAACAAAATAGTTATGAGTTAATAAGTAGCTGACAGCATCTATGAGGTAGCTGATAAAGATGATATCAAAATTAGTATAAAGTTTCAAGATTTCCTCTAGAGCTAACAGACCTTGTTTATGAGGGATGCAGGAATATAATGATACTACATCAATAGTTAATAATAGATCAGAGTCCCTCAGCTTAAACCCATCTAACTTCCTTAAGAGTTGTTTAGTATCCCTAAGATGACCTGGCATACTGACCACTATGGGTTGTAAAAACCCATCAACCCATTCTCCTATTTTTTCTCCTAAGGTGCCAATTGTGGAGATAATGGGTCTCCCTGGTGGCTTTGTTGGGTTTTTATGGATTTTAGGAAGGTGTTTAAAGGTAGATATTACAGGGAACTTAACCAATAAGAGTCAACTGACTTTTCATCAAGTATACCTAATTTCTGCCCCTCTTCTAATAGTAAATCTAATTCCTTGACAAATTTTGAAGTAGGATTAAATGTTAGTGCTCTATAGATGTCTGTGTCATCTAATTGAATAAGTGCTTCTCTTTCATATGCTACTCTGTCTAGAATGACAATTGATCCTCCTTTATCGGAATTAGTAATCACTATATTATCAGTCATCTGTAATAGCATGTATGGGAAACAGCTGCTATCCCTGATGAAGTGCTCTGTGTGAGCAGGAAACGTGTCGGAAAGCATCCTTTTTCTCCCTGTGTGTCTGGGTAACTACCATGGATTGTGCTTGTATATATTTTAAGAGATGAAATAAAGTCTTGTTTTTTATGGAATATCCTATTTTAGTGCAGCCTGCATTTCTTCTAACCCCCCTTTTTGAATGACTTTGATATTTATCAGCATATGGGAAACACTGTCTTGAAGATTTTGCAACCTGATGAACATTTTTTCTAATGCAAGCCGCTGCCTGTGCAGTGCATAATCAATGAGCTAACTAGCTGGTGTGCTAAGCGTTTGTTTGTGGGAGACGACAGACACAAGCCGTAATACACATCCACCTTGCTTGCGGTGGGACGTGAGAGACACAAGTCTGAACAGACATCCACCCTTCCTGCGGTGAGTAGGACCGGTTATAACATATAAATGCATTTGTAATTATACCGGTGTGGGATTAACACCACTGTAAGTTATCAAGATACAGCTTTATGAAACGGAAGTTAAAAGTTTTCTACAATATAGCTCAGCTTTGTTATATCTGTGGCTTTGCAAATTAGAATTGTGATACTTGGTGCTGGATATATCTACTATGTCGTTACAATAATTGATTACACTTTTTTCATCATTTATGCACCATTGAACAATGCACAAATATTGACTTTTGAACATGTGTTTTAAAGCACAGAAAATTTGTTATACTTGAAGCCATTTAAGCCTATGTGAGTGCAAAACGGAGTTCTATGTATGAATGTTGGCTATTCTAAAATAAATACAAACTTGCCTGTGAAATAAATATAAATCCTAAGCTAGCTACAATGTAACTATTAGTTATATTGTAGCTATTTTATGGTTTATTTTACAGGTAAGTATTTAGTTTTAAATAGGAATAATTTTAAAAAATTTGTTAAATTTATTTTGTTTATTTTAAATTATATTTAACTTAGGGGGGTTAGGGTTAGTTTTAGACTTAGGTTTAGGGGTTAATTCCTTTAAAAATAGTAGCGGCGACGTTGGGGGTGGCAGATTAGGGGTTAATAAATGTAAGTAGGTGTCGGCGATGTTAGGGTAGGCAGATTAGGGGTTCATAAGTATAATGTAGGTGGCGGCGATGTCCGGTCGGCAGATTAGGCATTAAAAAAATTTATTATAGTGTTTGCGATGTGTGGGGGGGGGCTCGGTTTAGGGGTTAATATGTAGTTTATATGTGTTAGTCTACTTTGTAGCACTTTAGTTAAGAGCTTTATGTTCCGGCGTTAGCCCATAAAACTCTTAACTACTGACTTTTAAATGCGGTAGAAGTCTTGACAGGAGAGGGTCTACCGCTCACTTCTTCCAAGACTCGTAATACCAGCGTTAGGGAAATCCCATAGAAAAGATAGGGTACGCAATAGACGTAAGAGGATTTGTGGTAGCCTCGAGTCGCAGAAGAAAAGTGAGCGGTAGACCCTTTCCTGCCAGACTCGTAATACCAGCGTTAGATAAAAAGCAGCGTTGGGACCTCTCAACGCTGCTTTTTAAGGCTAACACCAAACTCGTAATCTAGGCGATAGAATTTGAAGGTAGATAAGAACCAAAAAGGCCCATCAAGTCTACCCATATTACATGTTACTTTTTCCTTAGGATAGCCTTATGCATGTCCCATCAAGTCTACCCATATTACATGTTACTTATTACTTAGTATAACCTTATGAATGTCCCGACTTCCGGTGGGCGGGCGCACCAGCAGGACGCAAGAGAAAGGAGCTCCGTGTAAACGGAGGATAAAAGTGAGTGAATTAACCTCTATAAGTGCCCCACGGCTCAAATCCTAGGCGGTATCATCCACGGTACCCGTCGGACACTTGATAGAGCATGGAGCAACCATCAAGCTCCACACCGGAGGGCTACACGAAATATCGCCGGATGGCGGATTGCAGCAGTCGCTGCCACTCACAGGAGAAAACATCGACACAAGTGAGCACACAGAGACACTGTAAGTGACTGGGACACTAAAGCTGGGTGTGGAGAGACAAATAATATAAACATCTCACAGCAAAAAGTATTTGGGCGCGAAAACAAGCGCCATTTTGGGCCCAGATCCTCAGTTACTTCCGATCACCCATGCAGTAGTTTGGGAGTTAAGGAAACTAGAGACTGAATTAATAAGACACGGCACAATCTCTGCTCACTAAGGGAATACAGATTTAGTGACTGTAAGCTGGAAAACAATAAATAAAAATAATAATAAGCAAAACCCCTTGAAAACTGAGCGTCAGGACACAGGACACCCAAAACTCCCAACCCCATACGCCACTCTGACAAGAACAAGACAAGACTCATTACAAGAGGGAAGAAGGGGATAACAGAGAACGCATTAAAAAAGCCACAAAGAGTAGTAGAGATAGACAAAAGCAGCCGCACTATCGACGCATCTCCTACTGCTTTTTTCTTGAATTTCTAAACTGTGAGACAAGCAGCAAGAATGACACACTAAACAAAAGCCATAATCCCCCCCTCCTGAAAACCCTCTGCACCTCGGAAAATACTGATTTCAGACACATGTTTTGAACCTATAAAACTTCTCTCTCTATTTTGTAGTCTTTGAAACCAGACCTGTTTGCATGCAAAGATATTTCTCACCATATCATAAAAAGATTGATACAATGTCGGGAAGGCAGAAACAGCCAGATAGGCGCACTAAAAACCACATGGAAACCCCAGAAATAGATCATTCAAGAACGGATGCTGCTGATCTTCCTGCGCAAGATACACACCCAATAGTGTCCCAACTCTCTGCCCTTTTCTTACCCAAGATTGAGCAGCTCCAGACTGGTATGGACACGCTTTCTACAGACTTTAAAGCCTTTTCGTCACGCCTAACAAATGTGGAACAGAAAGTGGGGGAAAATGAGGAAAGACACAGAGAAGCTTCATCATCTATCACCAACCTCCAAAAGCAAAATAGGATGCTACAAGCCAAACTGGAAGACCTGGAGAACAGGTCAAGGAGGAACAATATTCGTATAGTTGGAGTTCCAGAATCCGTCCCATCAAGGGATTTGATAGACTTTGCAGAAACAGTTCTCCCAGGCCTCTTAAAACTCCCAACTTCTAGTATACCATGCATGGTTGAACGAGCCCATAGAATTGGAATGTTACAGAGAGATAATGTGGAGGAAAGAGCCCCAAGACAGATAATGGTACGTTACCTTAACTATAAGGACAAAATGTTGATGATTAGAGCCTACAGACAGATGCTGAATGTCACATTTGAGGAGAAAAAAATATATATCTTTCAAGATTACTCGGCAGAAGTCACAAAGAAAAGGAGGGAATTCTCGCCATACTGCAAAGAGTTGATAGCTCAAGGGGAGTCAGTGGTGCTACTGTACCCAGCCAAACTAAGGCTGCAAACAGCACAAGGTCCGAAAGTGTTTGAAACCCCACAGCATTTGCAGCTATTTTTGGAACAGGCAAAGAAACCCCTAGGTAACATGCAAAGAGTGAGAGGTGAAGAGGACACTGACACTTGAATCAGGAATGTATTTTGAGACTCTTGTAAAGAACTACATCCAAGGCTTAGCAGCCTTCACTGATCAAAAAGAGGGTTGTTAAGAACTCTGCGTGGTACTGCCACGGATTAAATAACCGTACTAGAGACTAGGGAGGGGGGGAGGGCTAGTGGGTTTCAGAAGTTCATTTAACCAGTTATTCAGTTGTTCTGTTCGATTGTTAACTTGTTTATTTAGTTGCTAACTTGTTTAATCTGTATTACTGTTTCACAAAAGGGATCCAACTTCCTGCCTATGCATTATAGCTCATCACTGCAACCAGGGAAATCTACTGACATTTAACTGTGAACTTTATCTTCAGAGCCAGGGAAAAGGGAATTGATCTGAATCCAGGCATTTTGGTAAGACTGTACTCTCTCTCTCTACCAACCAGAAGTAAGTAGCCATAACACGAACCATAATCACAAAACAAAACACTATTGAACTGACTAATTTGCATATACTTAGTGATACAAACCATGAAAATTGTGTCATGGAATGTGGGGGGTATCACATCCCCTATAAAGAGAAAGGCTATACTTAAATACCTTAGAAATCAGAAAGCTGACATTGCTATCCTTGAAGAAACCCACTTATCAAACATAGAACACCAAAAACTGAGACAAGGGTGGGTTGGGGAGGTGATCCATACCACATATGAGACAAAGCGAGCAAGGGGAGTTGCTATCCTTTTTCGGAAAAACTTAGAATATACTATTGACAAACAACAAGTAGACAGGGAGGGGAGATATGTACTTATTAAAGTACAGTGTGAAAAGAAAACTCTTACTATTGGGGGGGTATATGGCCCACACACTAACAAAAAGGAGTTTTGGGGAGATCTAAGCAGCAAAATATTACAATTTGCAGACACCCAATTGATTTTGGGTGGCGATTACAACATAGTCCCGCAGACTCCGGCAGACAGGTTTAGAGACCCCGCATCAAACATTATGCAGAACACAACTCTACGCAACACTAGAAGGGATTAAAATGTCTAAATTTCGAAACTCACTGACACTAGCAGGCACTAGCAGATATATGGAGGGACAAACACCCAGAGGAGAGAAACTACACCTGCTCGACACCAGCTAAGAATACACTTTCAAGGATAGACTTATTTTTGACAACCTATTTACTAGGACCTAACATCACTGACGCACACATCGACGTTCCCACAATCTCAGATCATGCACCTATTAGTCTCAAAATTAACCTTGCACCACAAAGGGAGGGACCCTGTAGATGGTTCTTTCTGAAATATCTCTATGGGGATGTTAACTTCAAGAATACACTGGTAGGCGAGTGGAGAACATATATGAACTTAAACAACGCACATAAAGATAACACCCAATTGCTTTGGGAGACAAGCAAAGCAGTCATGAGGGGAATAATAACCTTGTACGCGGCAGGCAAATTAAAAAAGATGAAAATAAGAACAGAACTATTACTTAGGAGATTGTTGAGTGCCAGGACCAAATATCTGCGTAACCCTAACATCACCACAAAACACAATTACATGGCAGCGAAAACTGAGAGGGACATAGCACTCAACCAAGACACAAAGAGGGGAATGACAGCAATGCAAGCTAAACTTTACAGATATGGGGACAGAACGGGAAAGTTCCTAGCTAGACTTACCAAACTTACCAAACCCAGCAGATACATCAATGCCATTAGAGGAGAAGACACAATACATACAACCACACCGGACATACAAGCGACTTTCAACAAATACTATCAAACACTATACAAGGGTACCGAGGTGGATAGACAGACACAAGACCTATTCTGGGAATCCATATCTAACCCACATATCTCGGAAGAACACTTAAATCTTTTAAATGCAACAATAACAGAGACAGAGACCTTGAGAGCTATAAACGCTCTTTCACTTGACAAAACCCCTGGGCCTGACGGACTACCCGGGGAATATTATAAATTGTTGGGAGTTAATGTGGCACCGACTTTATGACAGGACAAGTTACGACCGTTTCACGGAAGCTAATGTTAGCTAATGTTAGCATTATTCCCAAAGCGAACAGAGATCCACTCTTACCTCAGTCTTACCGCCCTATATCATTAATGAATCAAGACTACAAACTATTGACGAAAATTCTAGCAGAAAGACTTGCAATAGCTTTACCCACTCTAATACACACGGACCATACGGGCTCGTAAAGGGTAAAGGGACGCTCGTCAGTTTTGAACCTTAGAAAACTCCAATTCATTCTAACACACTTCTGGAACAAAAGAGGGGAGGGGATACCCAGGCAGCGTGTGCGCTGTTGGTAGACGCGGAAAAGGCCTTTGACATGGTCCTATGGGATCATCTTCACTACACATTGAACAAATTTGGTATAACGGGTCTTTTCGCGCACAGGGCACTTTACGCTAATCCTAAGGCATCCATACTAGTCAATGGGGTCCCCTCCTTCCAACTGGGTAGGGGGACAAGGCAGGGGTGCCCACTTTCACCCCTGCTCTTCGATCTGGCGATCGAGCCCCTGGCCATTAAAATAAGGTCAGAAACAGAAGGGTTGTGGGTGGGAGAAGTAAAATGTTACTTGTTGCTTTTTGCGGACGACATGATACTCTACATGCAGAACCCGAAAGAAAACATTTCACATATAATGCATCAATTTGGCCTCGTTTCGGGTTACAAAGTGAACACGGATAAATCGGAACTGATTTGGTTGGACAAACAGTCAACACACACAGCCCTACCATTTAGCTTCAAACACGTCACAGACTCTTTCACATACTTGGGAATTAAACTCTTGACAGACCCCCAAAAATGGTATCAACTGAACTACCACCCCCTGATTAAAGATATACAAGAGATGTTGCTTAGATGGGGTAAACTACCTGTCTCATTGGCGGGAAGGCTAGCATTCATCAAAATGATTATATTCCCAAAGCTTCTTTATTTGTTCCAAATGATACCGGAAAACATACATAAGTCACACCTAAATCAGTTAAACAAAACATGCCTTTCCTTTGTGTGGGCAAAGAAAAAGCATAAAATACAAGCTTCTAGGGTGAGGGCGGAAGTTGGCTCGGGGGGGGTTGCGCTCCCCGACTTCGAGGCGTACTGCGGGGCAGCCCAAATTAAATACATATTAGACTGGCTAACTGGGAATCAGCATTTTACACTACCAGCACTGGAAACACAACCAATATCTCCTTGGTCACTACAGGCCATCCCACACATGTCGCCCAACCAAATTACCAAACTCCTAACTGAATACCCTATGCTACTCCAGCCCCTTCGAGCCTGGTGGAAAATGTGTCGGAAGCTCCAGTTTAACCACAGCTACACAAGATATCTCCCATTAAGTGGGAATCCAGAATTCCCAGCGGGAATAGACGCTGGAGTATTTACCACATGGAAAACAAGAGGACTAACCTCGGTCTCCCAGTTCATAAATAGCTTGGACATGACAATTAAACCGTTCAGAGACATACAATCACAATATAACCTGCCACATAAACATCATTTCGCATACTTACAGGCAAGACAATACATCAATGACTTACTCAAACAAGAGGAACTACGGAATTCAAATCTGGGAATTAATAGATTAATACACAGAAAAGAACAAGGAGAGACATCCATTTCACCCATATATAAGCTCCACACGAAACAGACCAATGATGCAGTAATACACCACATTAGTGACACCTGGACGGCTATACTGAACACAGAAATTACAGCATATATTGTAAAACAAAGCATACAGAAAGTGAGGAAGGCAACGCTATCAGTGGTAAACAGAGAGTCGCACACTAGACTTATACACAATGCGTATATACCTCCAAAGATTTATAAAAAATGGAGACCAAACACAGAAGGAACTTGTCAGAAGTGTAGAGCACCGGAGGCAGACATAATGCATATGATATGGAGTTGCCCAAAGATTAACAGGTTTTGGGCGATGGTGGAACATTGGCTAAAGTCAAATACCCCAACGCCACCCTCAGGGAACACAGTAAAGTGGACTAGCAATGTAATCTTACAGGCCAGGAAACTGATTTTCAGGGGTTGGTTAGGTGGTAAAGCCCCCACGATCCCACAACTCAAAGCAAGTATACAGAACCAATTAACAGCAGAGGCTGTAGACGCACTGGCAGATATACAGAGTAGAACTAAACCCTTCATTCGGAAATGGGAACCATATATTCATACATTGGAAATTTCCTTGCAAACACGTATCCTGTACCCTCTTAGGAACACCGAGTTCTTACTAGGAGAGCGAATCAAAGGAAATTGGGAATTTCTCTACAAAGAGAGAAACAGAAACCAAAGGGACACAGCATAATCTACACACTGACAAAACAGTCTGTTAGTCTTGATGGAGAGGAAGAGAGCAGGTAATCTTGAATGCAACATTGAATGTGAGAGGGAGAGACTGCTGGGGGGGGTTGGGAAAATTGATGGGAGGGAATAAAATATAAAAGAAGGGGTTCTGTAGGGTTGAATTTCAAGTTGAACTAAACATACTGTAATGAAGTCAATTTTGACATTGTATCTGAAAATTGATTGTTAATCTATGGTAACCTCTGAAGAATAAATAAAGTTTATAAAAAAAACCTTATGCATGTCCCATAAAGTCTACACATATTACATGGCAATGTTTTATTAGTATAGCCTTATGCATGTCCCATCAAGTCTACCCATATTACATGTTACTTATTACTTAGGATAGCCTTATGCATGTCCCATCAAGTCTACCCATATTATATGTTACTTATTACTTAGGATAGCCTTATGCATGTCCCATCAAGTCTACCCATATTACATGTTACTTATTACTTAGGATAACCTTATGTATGTCCCATCAAGTCTACCCATATTACATGTTACTGTTTTCCTATGATAACCTTATGCATATCCCATCAAGTCTACCCATATTACATGTTACTTATTACTCAGGATAACCTTATGTATGTCCCATCAAGTCTACCCATATTACATGTTACTGTTTCCTTAGGATAGCCTTATGCATGTCACATCAAGTCTACCCATATTACATGTTACTTATTACTTAGGATAACCTTATGTATGTCCCATCAAGTCTACCCATATTACATGTTACTGTTTCCTTAGGACAGCCTTATGCATGTCCCATCAAGTCTACCCATATTACATGTTACTGTTTCCTTTAGATAGACTTATGCATGTCCCATCAAGTCTACACATATTACATGTTACTTATTACTTAGGATAGCCTTATGTATGTCTCAGCAAGTCTACACATATTACATGTTACTTATTACTTAGGATAGCCTTATGTATGTCTCATCAAGTCTACACATATTATATGTTACTTATTACTTAGGATAGCCTTATGTATGTCTCATCAAGTCTACACATATTACATGTTACTTATTACTTAGGATAGCCTTATGTATGTCTCATCAAGTCTACACATATTACATGTTACTTATTACTTAGGATAGCCTTATGTATGTCTCATCAAGTCTACACATATTACATGTTACTTATTACTTAGTATAACCTTATGCATGTCCCATAAAGTCTACCCATATTACATGTTACTGTTTCCTTAGGATAGCCTTATGCATGTCCCATCAAGTCTACCCATATTACATGTTACTGTTTCCTTAGGATAGCCTTATGTATGTACCATCAAGTCTACCCATATTACATGTTACTTATTACTTAGGATAGCCTTATGCATGTCCCATAAAGTCTACACATATTACATGTTACTGTTTCCTTAGGATAGCCTTATGCATGTCCCATCAAGTCTACCCATATTACATGTTACTGTTTCCTTAGGATAGCCTTATGCATGTCCCATCAAGTCTACCCATATTACATGTTACTTATGACTTAGAATAGCCTTATGCATGTCCCATCAAGTCTACCCATATTACATGTTACTTATTACTTAGGATAGCCTTATGCATGTTCCATCAAGTCTACCCATATTACATGTTACTTATTACTTAGGATAACCTTGTGTATGTCCCATCAAGTCTATACATATTACATGTTACTGTTTCCTTAGGATAGCCTTATGCATGTCCCATCAAGTCTACCCATATTACATGTTACTTATTACTTAGGATAGCCTTATGTATGTCCCATCAAGTCTACCCATATTACATGTTACTTATTACTAAGGATAGCCTTATGCATGTCCCATCAAGTCTACACATATTACATGTTACTTATTACTTAGTATAACCTTATGTATGTCCCATCAAGTCTACACATATTACATGTTACTTATTACTTAGGATAGCCTTATGTATGTCTCATCAAGTCTACCCATATTATATGTTACTGTTTCCTTAGGAGAGGCTTATGCATGTCCCATCAAGTCTACACATATTACATGTTACTGTTTCCTTAGGATAGCCTTATGCATGTTCCATCAAGTCTACCCATATTACATGTTACTTATTACTTAGGATAGCCTTATGCATGTTCCATCAAGTCTACCCATATTACATGTTACTTATTACTTAGGATAACCTTGTGTATGTCCCATCAAGTCTATACATATTACATGTTACTGTTTCCTTAGGATAGCCTTATGCATGTCCCATCAAGTCTACCCATATTACATGTTACTGTTTCCTTAGGATAGCCTTATGCATGTCACATCAAGTCTACCCATATTACATGTTACTTATTACTTAGGATAGCCTTATGTATGTCCCATCAAGTCTACCCATATTACATGTTACTTATTACTTAGGATAACCTTATGTATGTCCCATCAAGTCTACCCATATTACATGTTACTGTTTCCTTAGGACAGCCTTATGCATGTCCCATCAAGTCTACCCATATTACATGTTACTGTTTCCTTTAGATAGACTTATGCATGTCCCATCAAGTCTACACATATTACATGTTACTTATTACTTAGGATAGCCTTATGCATGTCCCATCAAGTCTACACATATTACATGTTACTTATTACTTAGTATAACCTTATGTATGTCCCATCAAGTCTACACATATTACATGTTACTTATTACTTAGGATAGCCTTATGTATGTCTCATCAAGTCTACCCATATTATATGTAACTGTTTCCTTAGGAGAGGCTTATGTATATCTCATCATGTCTACACATATTACATGTTACTTATTACTTAGTATAACCTTATGTATGTCCCATCAAGTCTACACATATTACATGTTACTTATTACTTAGTATAACCTTATGCATGTCCCATCAAGTCTACACATATTACATGTTACTTATTACTTAGGATAACCTTATGCATGTCCCATCAAGTCTACCCATATTATATGTTACTGTTTCCTTAGGATAGGCTTATGTATGTCCCATCAAGTCTACACATATTACATGTTACTTATTACTTAGTATAACCTTATGTATGTCCCATCAAGTCTACACATATTACATGTTACTGTTTCCTTAGGATAGCCTTATGTATGTCCCATCAAGTCTACACATATTACATGTTACTTATTACTTAGGATAGCCTTATGTATGTCCCATCAAGTCTACACATATTACATGTTACTTATTACTTAGGATAGCCTTATGCATGTCCCATCAAGTCTACACATATTACATGTTACTGTTTCCTTAGGACAGCTTTATGCCTGTCCCATCAAGTCTACACATATTACATGTTACTGTTTCCTTAGGATAGCCTTATGCATGTCCCAGGAATATTTGAATTCCTTTACAGTCTTTCACCTAGATACAGGTTTTGCGCAATAGAGGGTTTGAAACGAATGCAACAAAAATTACGAGATTTTGAAAAGCCGGCTTGTGCGTGCAATATGATTAAGTTGAGCTCCATACCGTCGAAAAAAAACTAACACATGAAACATGGAATGAAAAGCTCCGTAACGCAACCCCATTCATGTCTATGGGGAAAAAAAGTTACGTTTAAACCTAACACCCTAACATAATCCCCACGTCTAAACACCCCTAATCTGCTGCCCCCAACATCGCCAACACCTACATAATGTTATTAACTTCTAATCTGCCACTCCCAATATCACTGCCACCTAAATAAATCTATTGACCCCTAATCTGCCGCTCCCGATATCGCTGCCACTATACTAAAGTTATTAACCCCTATTCCCCTGCACCCCAACATAGCCCACACTATCGCTGCCACTAAATAAAGTTATTAACCCCTAAACCTCTGGCCTCCCACATCACTACCACTAAATAAACCTATTTACCCCTAAACTGCCAGCCCCCACATCGCAGCAACCTAAATGAAACTATATTAACCCCTAAACATAAACCTAAACCTAACCCTAAAACTAACCCTAACCGTAACCCTAAACCTAACCCTAACCCTAACCCTAACCGTAACCGTAAACCTAACACCATTACGAATCATGGATCCATGCTTAAAAATACAAGAAATAAAAACATACAGTGATATAAAATGAATGGTGGGTTGATATAAAGATACAAAAATACAAAAATATAAAAATACAATTACATGTAATAAAAACAATTATAAGTAATAAAAGCAATGTTATAACAATGTCCAGATGCTATATTAAGTACGCCCTCTAGGGAGTGCTAGTTCCCCATAAATGTCTATAGTCGAAATAAAAGTCTTTTGGATAAATGTCCCTTGGAAAGTGAATAAAAAAGATTCAGTTCATCCGTGAGGAGATAAAAATTGATCCCTAATGTGTAAACTTTTCCCAATAAAGATAGTGAAAAAGAGGCAAATAAACTTGGTGTTCAATAATCCAGTGAAAAGTGGTTCACTCCTGATGTGAAAAAACGTGAAAAAAAAAGTGTTAAAATTGGTGTGTAAAAAAATATACTAGGGTAAAAATTATACTAGTTTGGAAATACTGACAAGAATAAAAAATATAAAAGTGTAGAAAAAGTCAGTGAAAAAATAAGGTTTTGGATTGAGAAGATCCTGATGTTAGGATGACTTGCAACTTAATAGGACATGAAAAAAGTTACTGTGGTAGTAAAAAAGGCTGCTCAATCAGAGTATGTGCTAGGAATCAGCTGCTGATGAAAGGAACATCCTCAACCTAAAAGAAATAAGAAACATAAATGGCGCAATAACGTACTAGAATCAAAGAAGTAATGGAATAAGGCTTACCAATCGGTCAACGCGTTTCGCCCGCGATAGGCCTTTATCAAGACTGATTGTTAAGTGTTGCTGGTAGCTTTTTAAAGCCAAAAACCGGATGTTCAACATTAATTGACTTCCGGGTTTCTAACTTGTGATACAAAAAGTTTAAAACATATTAACAAATAGTAAGTGAACGATATACATAAACAGTCTTCACTTTAGACAAAACGAGTGTTTTTAAATCAGAACGAATGCTTTTAAATTACAATATTTAATAATCAGTATGCCTTGTCTCCGTGTACAGTGTGACGTCACTTCCAGTCAGAGATTTTTTTAGAACGTAGATTGTTCAAACTATAATCATATTATGTGTAATTTCCAGCTATATTTAAGAGATAGGTTAGATAGGTTAGAAATAGGTAAAAACCGGGTAAAGGTGAATCGGACTTGATTTCATGTCCTTAATTTCAGCTGTCTGATTGGTCGTGACGTCACGATAGGCGTCTGGGCTTAGGGGTAAAAAGTTAAAAAGTAGACATGCAGAATAGACCTGATTTTATAATCAAATCCACTATGTGTTTTGTTCACTTATAGACAGATAGAATTGATGCCCAAATAATAAAATTTGAATAGCAGAACTGACTTATTGTTATATCCATCATTGAGGCTAGCTGATTGGCCGTGACGATACAATAGAAATCTAGGCTGGTGATTGGTAGAAACCGGAGGTGTGAGATGACTTGAATCAGGCAATTGGGCAAACTCATAGTATGCTGGAAAGGTGTGTGTGTATATCATAATCTGATTGGGTAATGTAGTATGTTCCAATATAATACCCTGTAAGTGAAAACACCTATCTATAGATAGAGAGAGATTAATTACGAAGTGGTTATCCTAAGAAAGAATTTGTTGGGTAATATAGTATGTTCCAATATAATACCCTGTAAGTGAAAACACCTATCTATAGATAGAGAGAGATTAATTACGAAGTGGTTATCCTAAGAAAGAATTTGTTGGGTAATATAGTATGTTCCAATATAATACCCTGTAAGTGAAAACACCTATCTATAGATAGAGAGAGATTAATTACGAAGTGGTTATCCTAAGAAAGAATTTGTTGGGTAATATAGTATGTTCCAATATAATACCCTGTAAGTGAAAACACCTATCTATAGATAGAGAGAGATTAATTACGAAGTGGTTATCCTAAGAAAGAATTTGTTGGGTAATATAGTATGTTCCAATATAATACCCTGTAAGTGAAAACACCTATCTCTAGATAGAGAGAGGATAATTACGAAGTGGTTATCCTCAGAAAGAATTTATTGTGAGTGGATAAAAGAAAACCTTATATTAGGATTATCTATAAAAAAAATTGAAAGAGATGTAAAGCCAAGGATGAGTTCTGAATGTTCAAAAAATGTTGAATTCATTACGTACATAATATCTAAATAGTGCAGACAATAATATGCTCTTGAAACCAAAATGGTCCTCACAGATAAAACTATATAGCCAGTGTGAGTGGCTTAACGTATTTAACTTGGAGACTTAAACCGCTAGGTCTAAGTGATAAATAGGGTCAAATGGTTCAGAAATAACCCACTCAAAAAATGTAAAATGAACAACCAAAAACCGGCTAATATTTCCAAAGGAGTGGGGGCAATAAAAACGCTCTATTTAAAAAGGGGGACAGTACTAACCCTCTATTGGTAAAATAAATGCCATATTTAGTAAGTATATGTAAGGCTATGGTCGGTTCGGATGAGAAAAACTGATAATAGTATCTCTTTAATAATAGACTCTTAAGGTGTGGCAGCTGAAGGGTCATATTTATAGATGTATAGTGGTAAGACGGCATATCATATTGGTGATGTAAATGTGACCATTGACGGTCTGAGCAAGAATTATCAATAATCTATATATTGATTAGTTTTAATCCAAAATCCCACTTTCGGACAATAAACCCTTCGGTATTATCAGCCGTGTGGATTATGATCCTTCATATATGCTTAACCTAATACCATAGCATCTATACTGACATAATTACAGAAGTGAGTTTTAAGGTAATCTATTAAACACCTAGATAGTTAGTGGTGTCGAATACAACGGTTAGCCTAGTGGGCATGATCAACAACTGTGCATAGAGACGATTGAACATCTATATATCTTTTATCTTTGGTAGGGATGGAGGGGAATAAATGAGAGGATCTGTGTCCATACGTGATATGATGTTGGGGCTATGCTGTTCCGATCAGCCAATAGAATGCGAGCTCAATCTGATTGGCTGATTGGATCAGCCAATCGGATTGAACTTGAATCTGATTGGCTGATTCAATCAGCCAATCAGATTTTCCTAGCAATTCCGATTGGCTGATAGAATCCTATCAGCCAATCGGAATTCGAGGGACGCCATCTTGGATGACGTCCCTTAAAGGAACCTTCATTCGTCGTTAGTCCGTCGGTGAAGAAGGATGGCTCCGCCTCGGCTGCTTGAAGATGGTCCCGCTCCGCGCCGGATGGAAGAAGATAGAAGATGCCGCTTGGATGAAGATGTCTGCCGGTCCGGATCTCCTCTTCTGCCCGGATAGGATGAAGACTTTGGACCCTCTGGAGGAGCTCTTCTTGCCGGATAGGAGGAAGACTTCGGACCCTCTTCTGGACGGATCGTTGATACTCGGCGTGGTGAACACAAGGTAGGAAGATCTTCAGGGGCTTAGTGTTAGGTTTATTTAAGGGGGGTTTGGGTTAGATTAGGGGTATGTTGGTGGTGGGTTGTAATGTTGGGGGAGGGTATTGTATGTTTTTTTTTACAGGCAAAAGAGCTGAATTCTTAGGGGCATGCCCCGCAAAAGGCCCTTTTAAGGGCTGGTAAGGTAAAAGAGCTTTACAATTTTTATTTTAGAATAGGGTAGGGCATTTTTTTATTTTGGGGGGCTTTGTTATTTTTTTAGGGGGCTTAGAGTAGGTGTAATTAGTTTAAAATACTTGTAATCTTTTTTATTTTTTGTAATTGAGTTTTTTTTTGTAATTTAATGTTTGTTTTATTTTGTAATTTAGTTTAGTTGATTTAATTGTAGGTAATTGTAGGTAGTTTATTTAATTTATTTATTAATTTTACAGGTAATTTTGTAATTATTTTATCTAGGTAGCTATTAAATAGTTATTAACTATTTAATAGCTATTGTACCTGGTTAAAATAAATACAAATTTGCCTGTAAAATAAATATTAATCCTAAAATAGCTACAATATAATTATTATTTATATTGTAGCTATATTAGGGTTTATTTTACAGGTAAGTATTTAGCTTTAAATAGGATTAATTTATTTAATAAGATTTATTTTATTTTGTTAGATTAAAATTATATTTAATTTAGAGGGGAGTTAGTGTTAGGGTTAGACTTAGCTTTAGGGGTTAATACATTTATTAGAGTAGCGGCGAGGTCCGGTCGGCAGATTAGGGTTTAATACTTGAAGTTAGGTGTCAGCGATGTTAGGGAGGGCAGATTAGGGGTTAATACTATTTATTATAGGGTTTTGGAGGCGGGAGTGAGGCGGATTAGGGGTTAATAACTTTATTATAGTAGTGGTGAGGTCCGGTCAGCAGATTAGGGGTTAATAATTGTAGGTAGGTAGCGGCGACGTTGGGGAGGGGCAGATTAGGGGGTAATAAATATAATATAGGGGTCGGCAATGTTAGGGGCAGCAGATTAGGGGTACATATGGATAATGTAGGTGGCGGTGGTGTGCAGTCGGCAGATTAGGGGTTAAAAATATTTAATAGAGTGGCGGCGATGTGGGGGGACCTCGATTTAGGGGTACATAGGTAGTTTATGGTTGTTAGTGTACTTTAGAGCACAGTAGTCAGGAGCTTTATTAACCGGCGTTAGCCCAGAAAGCTCTTAACTCCTGACTTTTTTCTGCAACTGGAGTCTTATCGTTAGATTTCTAACGCTCACTTCAGCCAAGACTCTAAATACCGGCGTTAGGAAGATCCCATTGAAAAGATAGTATACGCAATTGACGTAAGGGGATCTGCGGTATGGAAAAGTCGCGGCTGGAAAGTGAGCGTTAGACCCTTCCATAACTGACTCTAAATACCAGCGGGCGGTAAAAAGCAGCGTTCGGACCCCCTAACGCTGGTTTGGACGGCTAACGCAGAACTCTAAATCTAGGCGATAGTTATTTATAATGAACATATTTGTTACTCCAAATCCTGGACTAGGGTGAACTATAACTTCTAGTGTGACTTCAGCCAATCTACCGACAAAATATGTGAAAGTTGATGTATAGTAGTATATTAACAGTTTTATTACCCTCACTAGCTCCTTTTTGGTTTATATTATTGCCCATAGGCGTGTATGAGTATGTACAGAAAATTTGTAGTCATCTGTTCTCCATTCTCACACTATTATCCAACCTATCTCATGGGCACTTTAATGGGGATATTAGGTATCTAATTACTCAAAGATTCAATTACCATTGCAAATTTACAAGAGATGCTCTCTCACATGTACTTTGGAAGCTGAAACTTTTGATAGCTAGAGCCATATCTATTCCAGGCACTATGGGAGGCTGCTGAGAAGGTTTTATTTAAAATTCTAACCTATATAGACATCTGTGCCACCTGAGTGCAGATTTACTAACAGTTGGGTCATTGTCTCTGTTTATATACCTCAAGTTAACTGGAGTACTATGTGTGGGAGGTTTATATTTGCCCTATGGATCTGTAATAGTACTGTACTGCATAAGCTTAGCTTATTTGTAGTTATTTCAAGCATGTTAACGTCTTAGTCTTATGTCTAAGGTTGCACGTGTGATGTTTAGTATTAGTAATACATATATGGGGAACCTCCCTTATAAGGCTCACACTATATGCATATGATTACTGGACCTCCACCTAAAACCGATGATTCGAACCTAATTGTTCTCTCCCCTCTAGCTCTCCAGAGGGTCTGAGTTCACCATAGTAGAATAATTTAAGCTGAAATACTGGTGCTGAAAGCAGGGTAGTACACAAATACAATATAAGGCTAACCTAAAAGGGTCTACCTTGGCAGAAATATAATCGTTATAAAAGTTAATAAATGATGGTAGCCTAATATATATCTTAAAAAATATATTTAATAGTGTAAAATTACAATACAATCAAGATTATAAAATCAGTGTTAATAAAATCAGTGCATATATACTAAAAAGTAATTAATGGGGCCCTTTAAATTAGTTTGAAAAAACATAAAAAAAGGGGAAAGATTAACCACAAATCTATATAAATATATATATATATATATATATATATATATATATATATATATATATATATATATATATATATATATATATGTGGGTCGAAAGAGAATATTCTCAAAAGTAAATAGGCGCACTGCTATACAATTATGAATAATGTGGTATTAATATACTGTATGGTGTATACAAAAACAAAGTTCAAAAACCAATCAGTTGGTACAGGTTAGTTCTTTCCCAGTAAAGTTCTGGTATAGGGTAAGTGATAGCGCTTACCAGAGTCAACCTCAATCCTATGAGGTAAGTGATCAGCAATGGAGTATAGATGATCCCTTTGGAACTGTGTGCTCTCGTGGAAATCTTTTGGTATCTGTTGCTCCTTGCCAATGAAGATCCTGGACTCTCTTATGAAAGCAAGAATGATTCTTTGGTTCTCTCTATGGTATTTGTTGAAGTCCTGCTGGTTTTTAGAGGAACTTGTTGGTGAAATGGCAATCTTGGACTCTCAATGGATTCCTTCTTCTTTCAGAAGCTTGGATGTCCAATATTCTCATAGATGAATAGAAAAAGAGAGAAAAACAACATAGAGTAGTACTGCAAAATGATTAAAGCAGAAACTAAATGTATGTCCTGGTGTAAAGTAAGTATATTGCGCTTACCAGAGCAAACCTCAATCCTATGAGGTAAGTGATCAGCAAGGTGTTAAAGATGGTGTTTTGGATGTTCCAAGAAATTCCTGGTCTTTTTTCATCAGAGGGAATGGCAATCCTGGACTCTCTTATTAGAGTAGGGATGGTCCTTTGGTTCACTCTTTGTTGGTATTATACAAATGTGTCTTGAGTGACTTATATCCAAATGAAATCCTGGGCTCTCTGAGTATTTATTCTCTCTTTTGGTATTGGGATGTCACTTGTCCTGGTGCCAAGTTTATTGGTTAGTTTTTTATAAGGTCCGCTCAGTCCAGTCGCATATTAAGAAGCGATTATATGTCTTCATGTAAAGCCACTTACAGCCATTGTGCCGGGATCCGGAAACCGCAGGGCTGCAGAACAAGGGCGAAAGCTGCACAGGTTTCTCGACCAGTAGCTTAGAATTGCTGCCTCTTTTCTGGTTATTTTGACGTCCTTCTAAGGGCTTTAATTAAACGTTATTAATTGCCTGGGACCTCCCCTATTGTTTAGGGGATGATAGTATGATTAAACACATAGTTAAAGGTTAAACACATATGTCGATATTTGTTCTCTTTTTGATAAATATTATAAAATCTTACACTTGGTACTTGCAAACGGAAGTTAATTATGAAAAAACGGTTCTTAGTGTATTAAGGGTAAAGTTAAACACATAGGTAAAAGTTAAACACATATGTGTATATGACATAAAATGTAGACAGACTATTCCAAAGTTTTACATTTGGTAGTTGCATACTGGGACAAATAATGAAAGGAGGTTCCAATTGTTTTAAAAGGCATATCTAATAGAGATCCTTAGGGGAAGTTTTAGTCAAACATAAAAGGAGCTACATCAAGTTCTGTGTTTTCATGGTATATATCAGTTAGGCTTCCTTTTTTAGGAGCTTTGTTTCAAAATTCCCTCCTCTCCATTCTGGCTTGACTTTCGTAATCTTTAAGTCGGTTATTATGGACCTCTCTAAAGTGTCTGTATAGGTGTGTTTCCTTGTTGCCTTTTTCTTTGATACAAAGGTGTTCTCTTATTCTTTCGCGGAGTGTTCTAGAGGTCTCACCTAAATATTGCATATTACAACTACACTGTATGAGGTATATGATTCCTTTATCTGCAAATCTGATAGTGTCATTTATATGGTAGGTTATTCCTGTTTGAGTTGACGTATATTCTTTGGTTTTATTTGTGTAGTGGCAGGATCTGCAGCAATGGCAGGGAAAGAAGCCTTTGACTATGTTCCCTAGTAGGTCATGTTGTTTGGACTGATTATTTGTTTTAAACTCGCTGGGGGCCAATGTGCTCTTTAGGTTCTTTGATTTTTTATATATAAATCTTGGGTTAATAGAGATCTTATCTCCAATAATTGGATCCTCTCTAATTAGGTGCCAATGTTTTTTAATAATACGTTCGATAGTCTTATGGTCCCCATTATAGTTTGTAATGAAAGGGACAGATATATCCTCTATTTCTTTTATGCCTATAGGATCTTCATGTCTTTTATATTTAAGTAAATCTTTTCTATCTATGTCTTCTATTTTATTGAAATTATCCTGAATTGTTATATCATCATACCCTTTGTCATTAAATAGAATTTTAGACTGTTCTTCATAGTCTATTAGGTTAGTGCAGTTTTTTCTAACCCGCAGAAATTGTGCTTTGGGTATATTTTTTTTCCACTTTGAAAGGTGGCAGCTTGTAGCATGGATAAAGTTGTTGGAATCTATTTTCTTAAAGAAAGTTTTGGTATTAAATTGGTCATTGTTGGTTTCAATGTCCAGATCTAGGTTTATTTATTTCGTAAGTGAACTGTAATCCCCTGTCATTTTGGTTCATGGAGGAGAAAAGTTCTAATAGTGTTTCTTCAGTACCTTTCCAGATAATCAGAATGTCGCCAATGTACCGCTTATAGGTCACCAGATACTGCACCAAGCTATTGGTTCCCAAAAATTCGGACTCCCAATCCCCCATAAAAAGATTGGCATCGCTTGGTGCAAATCTGGTGCCCATAGCGGTACCTTTAATCTGTAGATACATCTTTTGATTAAAAGAAAACGTATTGTTTTCAAGAATGAATCTGATGCTGTTTAGTAGGAATTCTCTTTGTTCTTTGGATATAGTTTCATCTTTCTTTAGAAACTTTGTAATTGCTTTAACACCTAGATCATGTGCGATATTAGTGTATAAAGATGTCACGTCACATGTAGCTAAAATGATTTTCACCGTCAATTTTCAAGTTATCTAGAAGTTGTAGCACTTGTGTTGAATCTTTCAAATATGAGGGTAATTGTTTGACATATTTTTGCAGGAATCTATCTATGTATTGGGTCAAGTTGGCGGTGAGTGAGTTTATCCCTGAAATAATCGGGCGACCTGGTGGATTTTTTTAAATCTTTATGAATCTTTGGTAAAAAAATAAAAAATGGGAATTCTAGGAAATTCGGGGTATAGGAAACTGTATTCTTTAGAGTTGAGTATACCTTTATTTTTAGCAGTATCTAGAAGTTTCAAAATTAGATGGTCGGCTCTAGTGGGGTCTCTTTTTAACTCTTTATATGTGGTTTCATCCTTCAATAGTCTTTCTGCTTCTACTAGGTAGTAGTCCCTGTCCATAATCACTACTCCACCCCCTTTATCGGCTGGCTTAATTATGATGTCTTTGTTCTCTTTCAGTCTTTTGAGGGCATCATTTTCAGATTTTTTCAAATTATAAAGGCGTTTATTATTTTTATTTGGCTCATACTTTTCTATGTCTCTTTGTACTAGTTTTTCAAATAATTATACGTTCTTCCCTTTCTCTTGAGTGGGGTAAAACTTGGACTTTGGTTTTAAATCTGTATGAACAAATTTGGGGTCTTCAGTGTATTGTCTGGATGTATATTGTTCAATTGGATTTTTAATAAATACCTCTTGAGTGTGAGTTTCCTTATGAACTGTTATACATTAATATGTGTTTCAAATTTGTTGAGTTTAGACGTAGGTGCAAAGGATAAACCTAGGCTTAGAACTTTTGATTCTTCATTACTTAGACTGGTTTTGCTTAGATTAAATATTCCTGAGGTATCAGGGTCTACCATTGCTCTCGTCTGTGCCTTGGTTTCTTTATTGTTTCTGCCCCTTCCTCCTCTCTTTCGTCTAGAGCTCTTTTTCTTTGATTCATGAGGGGGGCTAATTGTACTTTTTCTACTATATGCCCTCTTGATGTTTCTGCTCTTAGACTGACCCCTAAAAAATCTGCCCCTTGGTTCATTTCTTTACTATCCATGGTATTGTCCTTTTCAGACTTTTGTGTAAGTGGTTGAAACCTATTTCTGAGTGGTATTCTCCAATTCTTTTCTTCTCTTTTGTATTGAGGGTAGTCTGTTCTTCCTGAGGGGGCTTCATTTCTATATCTATCCTCTCTCCAACTATAGGGGGGAGGGTTTCTAGTAGAGTATGGTCTATATTCTCTCTCTGACAGTGGATATTCTGTAAAGCGTGCATGAGTATATTCTTGTCTAGTTAGCGGTATATTATGCCATCTATGTTGGTTATTAAAGTACTCAGGTTCCCTATAGGAATCTTCAATATTCTGTGGGTTTCTAGGTTTATACTCATTTTTATGTTGGTAGTTGGTAGTTTTTCTAGGTGTGAAATCCTCATGTGGTCTATGACTAATAGGTTTCCTAAAGGAATCATGTCTAGTATTATTTGTTTGAATAATTGGTTTATTAAAGTTAGAGGGATTTGTGTGCTCTGTTTTGTAAGTATCTCTGTCGCTTGTGTTATTAGAATCTTCTATATGTAATGTGTAGTCATTTTTGTCTCTGCATTTTTTCTTTTTAATTTTTTGTAACTCTGTATTAGTTGATTGTAATGTTCTAATTATTTCTGCTTGTCTTTCTTTAAAAATATCCTTATCTTTTCTATTTTCAAGAATTTCTTGTATTTCCATTATTCTTTTGTTTATGGTTTTTAGATTTAGTTGGAAAAAGGTTGGAAAAAAACTGTACTTTTGAATTAAGTGAGACATTACAAGAAGAATGGTTCACAGCTTTAGAAAAGACATCCTTCACCCTAATTGATATCATTAAAAAAGCAAGAACACTAACCGCTAGATTTAGAGTTCTGCGGCCAAAGGGGTGCATTAGCTACGCATGCTTTTTTTCTCCCGCACCTTTAAAATACCGCTGGTATTGAGAGTTCACAGAAGGGCTGCGTTAGGCTCCGAAAAGGGAGCATACAGGCATATTTACCGCCACTGCAACTCTCAATACCAGCGGTGCTAACGGACGCGGCCAGCTCCAAAAACGTGCTTGTGCACGATTCCCCCATTGGAAACAATGGGGCCGTTTGAGCTGAAAAAAACCCTAACACCTCCAAAAAGCAGCGTTCAGCTCCTAACGCAGCCCCATTGTTTCCTATGGGGAAACACTTCCTAAGTCTACACCTAACAACCTAACATGAACCCCGAGTCTAAACACCCCTAACCTTACACTTATTAACCCCTAATCTGCCGCCCCCGCTATCGCTGACCCCTGCATATTATTATTATTAATCCCTAATATGCCACTCTGTACACCGCTGCAACCTACGTTATCCCTATGTACCCCTAATCTGCTGCCCCTAACACCGCTGACCCTATATTATATTTATTAACCCCTAATCTGCCGCCCCCAACGTCGCAACTACCTACCTACAATAATTAACCCCTAATCTGCTGACCGGACCTCGCCGCTACTATAATAAATTTATTAACCCCTAAAGCTAAGTCTAACCCTAACACTAACACCCCCCCTAAGTTAAATATAATTATTATCTAATGAAATAAATTAACTCTTATTAAATAAATTAATCCTATTTAAAGCTAAATACTTACCTGTAAAATAAACACTAATATAGCTACAATATAAATAATAATTATATTGTAGCTATTTTGGGATTAATATTTATTTTACAGGCAACTTTGTATTTATTTTAACCAGGTACAATAGCTATTAAATAGTTAATAACTATTTAATAGCTACCTAGTTAAAATAATTACAAAATTACCTGTAAAATAAATCCTATCCTAAGTTACAATTAAACCTAACACTACACTATTAATAAATTAATTAAATAAAATACCTACAATTATCTACAATTAACCCTAACACTACACTATCAATAAATAAATTAAATAAAATACCTACAAATAAATACAATTAAATAAACTAACTAAAGTACAAAAAATAAAAAAAGAACTAAGTTACAAAAAATAAAAATATATTTACAAAAATTATAAAAATATTACAACAATTTTAAGCTAATTACACCTACTCTAAGCCCCCTAATAAAATAACAAAGCCCCCCAAAATAAAAAAATGCCCTACCCTATTCTAAAATACAAATAGAAAAGCTCTTTTACCTTACCAGCCCTTAAAAGGGCCATTTTGCGGGGCATGCCCCAAAGAATTCAGCTCTTTTGCCTTGAAAAAAAACATATAATACCCCCCCAACATTACAACCCACCACCCACATAGCCCTAATCTAACCCAAACCCCCCTTAAATAAACCTAACACTAAGCCCCTGAAGATCTTCCTACCTTATTTTCACCACGCCGGGTATCACCGATCCGTCCAGAGGAGCCTCCGAAGTCTTCATCCAAGCCAAAGCGGGGGCTGAAGAGATCCATAATCGGGCTGAAGAGGTCCATCATCGGTCTGAAGTCTTGATCCAAGCGGCGGCTGAGGAGGTCCATCATTGGGCTGAAGTCTTGATTCAAGCGGCGGCTGAAGAGGTCCATCATCGGGCTGAAGTCTTCTATCAAGCGGCATCTTCTATCTTCTTTCTTCCGGATCCATCTTCATCCCGCCGACGCAGAACATTCATCCTGCCCGACGATGATGGAATCAGCCAATCAGATTCAAGTTCAATCCGATTGGCTGATCCAATCAGCCAATCAGATTGAGCTTGCATTCTATTGGCTGATCGGAACAGCCAATAGAATGCAAGCTCAATCCGATTGGCTGATTCCATCAGCCAATCAGAATTTTCCTACCTTAATTCCGATTGGCTGATAGAATCCTATCAGCCAATTGGAATTCGAGGGACGCCATCTTGGATGACGTCATTTAAAGGAACCGTCATTCGTCGGGAAGTCGTCGGGCAGGATGGATGTTCCGCGTCTGCGGGATGAAGATGGATCCGGAAGAAAGAAGATTGAAGATGCCGCTTGATAAAAGACTTCAGAACGATGATGGACCTCTTCAGCCGCCGCTTGGATCAAGACTTCAGCCCGATGATGAACCTCTTCAGCCCGATGATGGATCTCTTCAGCCCCCGCTTGGGCTTGGATGAAGACTTTGGAGGCTCCTCTGGACGGATCAGTGATACCCGGCGTGGTGAAGACAAGGTAGGAAGATCTTCAGGGGCTTAGTGTTAGGTTTATTTAAGGGGGGTTTGGGTTAGATTAGGGGTATGTGGGTGGTGGGTTGTAATGTTGGGGGGTATTGTATTTTTTTTTTCAAGGCAAAAGAGCTGAATTCTTTGGGGCATGCCCCGCAAAAGGCCCTTTTAAGGGCTGGTAAGGTAAAAGAGCTTTTCTATTTGTATTTTAGAATAGGGTAGGGCATTTTTTTATTTTGGGGGGCTTTGTTATTTTATTAGGGGGCTTAGAGTAGGTGTAATTAGCTTAAAATTGTCGTAATATTTTTATAATGTTTGTAAATATTTTTTTATTTTTTGTAACTTAGTTCTTTTTTTATTTTTTGTACTTTAGTTAGTTTATTTAATTGTATTTATTTGTAGGTATTTTATGTAATTAATTTATTGATAGTGTAGTAATAGGTTTAATTGTAGATAATTGTAGGTTATTTATTAAATTAATTTATTGATAGTGTAGTGTTAGGTTTAATTGTAACTTAGGTTAGTATTTATTTTACAGGTAATTTTGTAATTACCTATTAAATAGTTATTAACTATTTAATAGCTATTGTACCTGGTTAAAATAAATACAAAGTTTCCTGTAAAATAAATATAAATCCTAAAATAGCTACAAAATAATTATTATTTATATTGTAGCTATATTAGGGTTTATTTTAGAGGTAAGTATTTATCTTTAAATAGCAATAATTTATTTAATAATAGTTAATTTATTTCGTTAGTTAAAAATTATATTTAATTTAGGGGGGTGTTAGTGTTAGGATTAGACTTAGCTTTAGGGGTTAATACATTTATTATAGTAGCGGCGAGGTCCAGTCGGCAGATTAGGGGTTAATACTTGAAGTTAGGTGTCGGTGATGTTAGGGAGGGCAGATTAGGGGTTAATACTATTTATTATAGGGTTATTGAGGCGGGAGTGAGGCGGATTAGGGGTTAATAACTTTATTATAGTAGCGGTGAGGTCCGGTCGGCAGATTAGGGGTTAATAAGTGTAGGTAGGTGGCGGTGGCGACGTTGGGGGCGGCAGATTAGGGGTTAATAAATATAATATAGGGGTCGGCGGTTTTAGGGGCAGCAGATTAGGGGTACATAAGTATAACGAAGGTGGCGCCGGTGTGCGGTCGGCAGATTAGGGGTTACATTTTTTTATTAGAGTGGCGAGGATGTGGGGGGACCTCGGTTTAGGGGTACATAGGTAGTTTATGGGTGTTAGTGTACTTTAGAGCACAGTAGTTAAGAGCTTTATGAACCGGCGTTAGCCCAGAAAGCTCTTAACTCCTGTCTTTTCTCTGCGGCTGGAGTCTTGTCATTAGATTTCTAACGCTCACTTCAGCCAAGACTCTAAATACCAGCGTTAGAAAGATCCCATTGAAAAGATAGGATACACAAATGGCGTAGGGGGATCTGCGGTATGGAAAAGTCATGGCTGCAAAGTGAGCGTTAGACCCTTTCTCTTGTTAAGTGTATCCAGTCCACGGATCATCCATTACTTGTGGGATATTCTCCTTCCCAACAGGAAGTTGCAAGAGGATCACCCACAGCAGAGCTGCTATATAGCTCCTCCCCTCACTGCCATATCCAGTCATTCTCTTGCAACTCTCAACAAAGATGGACGTAGTAAGAGGAGAGTGATGTATTATAGTTAGTTTTTTAACTTCAATAAAAAGTTTGTTATTTTTAAATGGTACCGGAGTGTACTGTTTCATCTCAGGCAGCATTAGAAGAAGAATCTGCCTGTGATTTCTATGATCTTAGCAGAAGTAACTAAGATCCACTGCCATTCTCACATATTCTGAGGAGTGAGGTAACTTCAGAGGGGGAATGGCGTGCAGGTTTTCCTGCAATAAAGTATGTGCAGTTAATATATTTCTAGGGATCGAATTTGCTAGAAAAATGCTGCTGATACCGGATTAATGTAAGTTAAGCCTTAAATGCAGTGATAGTGACTGGTATCAGGCTTATTAACAGAGATACATACTCTTATAAAAGTGTAATATAAAACGTTTGCTGGCATGTTAATCGTTTTTATATATGTTTGGTGACAAAACTTATTGGAGCCTAGTTTTTTTCCACATGGCTGGCTTGATTTTTGCCTAGAAACAGTTTCCTGAAGCTTTCCACTGTTGCAATATGAGTGGGAAGGGCCTTTTTTAGTGCTTTTCTGTGCAGATAAAAATACTGACAGAGACATTCAGCTTCCCTCTGCATGATACAGGACATCTCTGAAGGGCTCAAAAGGCTTCAAAGTCGTGTTTGAGGAGGGTAACAATCACAGTAGACTGTGGCAGTTGTTGTGACTGTGTTTAAAAAACGTTTTTGTCATTTATTATTCTGTTTTTGTTATTAAGGGGTCAATCATCCATTTGCAAGTGGGTGCAATGCTCTGCTGACTTGTTACATACACGGTAAAAACATCTAACCTCTCTTTCTTTTTGGCTTCGGAGTATAATCCGTTTAGCCTATGAGACTGCTGGACAGCAGCCTCCTGAAAGGATTACAGCTCATTCTGCTAGAGCTGTGGCTTCCACCTGGGCCTTTAAAAATGAGGCCTCTGTTGAACAGATTTGCAAGGCTGCAACTTGGTCTTCCCTTCATACTTTTTCCAAATTTTCCAAATTTGATACTTTTGCTTCTTCGGAGGCTGTTTTTGGGAGAAAGGTTCTACAGGCAGTGGTTCCTTCCATTTAAGTTCCTGCCTTGTCCCTCCCATCATCCGTGTACTTTAGCTTTGGTATTGGTATCCCACAAGTAATGGATGATCCGTGGACTGGATACACTTAACAAGAGAAAACATAATTTTTGCTTACCTGATAAATTTATTTCTCTTGTAGTGTATCCAGTCCACGGCCCGCCCTGTCCTTTTCAGGCAGGTCTAAATTTTAATTAAACTACGGTCACCACTGCACCCTATGGTTTCTCCTTTTCTCGGCTTGTTTCGGTCGAATGACTGGATATGGCAGTGAGGGGAGCAGCTATATAGCAGCTCTGCTGTGGGTGATCCTCTTGCAACTTCCTGTTGGGAAGGAGAATATCCCACAAGTAATGGATGATCTGTGGACTGGATACACTACAAGAGAAATAAATTTATCAGGTAAGCATAAATTATGTTTTTCTGGCTGACTCTAAATACCAGCGGTAGCCCAAAACCAGCGTTAGGAGCCCCTAACGCTGGTTTTGATGGCTAACGCCAAACTCTAAATCTAGGCGTTAGTCTAGAAACCATAAACAAAAGAATAATGGAAATACAAGAAATTCTTGAAAATAGAAAAGATACGGATATTTTTAAAGAAAGACAAGCAGAAATAATTAGAACATTACAATCAACTAATACAGAGTTACAAAAAATTAAAAAGAAAAAAAATGCAGAGAGACAAAATGACTACACATTACATATAGAAGATTCTAATAACACAAGCGACAGAGATACTTACAAAATAGAGCACACAAATCCCTCTAACTATAATAAACCAATTATTCAAACAAATAATACTAGACATGATTCCTTTGGGAAACCTATTAGTCATAGACAACATGAGGATTTCACACCTAGAAAAACTAACAACTACCAACATAAAAATGAGTATAAACCTAGAAACCCACAGAATATTGAAGATTCCTATAGGGAACCTTAGTAATATAATAACCAACATAGATGGCATAATATACCGCCAACTAGACAAGAATATACTCATGCACGCTTTACAGAATATCCACTGTCAGAGAGAGAATATAGACCATACTCTACTAGAAACCCTCCACCCTATAGTTGGAGAGAGGATAGATATAGAAATGAAGCCCCCTCAGGAAGAACAGACTACCCTCAATACAAAAGAGAAGAAAAGAATTGGAGAATACCACTCAGAAATAGGTATCAACCACTTACACAAAAGTCTGAAAAGGACAATACCATGGATAGAAAAGAAATGAACCAAGGGGCACATTTTTTAGGGGTCAGTCCAAGAGCAGAAACATCAAGAGGGCATATAGTAGAAAAAGTACAATTAGCCCCCCTCATGAATCAAAGAAAAAGAGCTCTAGACGAAAGAGAGGAGGAAGGGGCAGAAACAATAAAGAAACCAAGGGACAGACGAGAGCAATGGTAGACCCTGATACCTCAGGAATATTTAATCTAAGCAAAACCAGTCTAAGTAATGAAGAATCAAAAGTTCTAAGCCTAGGTTTATCCTTTGAACCTACGTCTAAACTCAACAAATTCGAAACACATATTAATGTATCACGGTTCATAAAGAAACTCACACTCAAGAGGTATTTTATTAAAAATCCAATTGAACAATATACATCCAGACAATACACTGAAGACCCCAAATTTGTTCATACAGATTTAAAACCAAAGTCCAAGTTTTACCCCAATCAAGAGAAAGGGAAGAACGTAGAATTATTTGAAAAACTAGTACAAAGAGACATAGAAAAGTATGAGCCAAATAAAAATAAAAAACGCCTTTATAATCTGAAAAAATCTGAAAATGATGCCCTCAAAAGACTGAAAGAGAACAAAGACATCATAATTAAGCCAGCCGATAAAGGGAGTGGAGTAGTGATTATGGACAGGGACTACTACCTAGTAGAAGCAGAAAGACTATTGAAGGATGAAACCACCTATAAAGAGTTAAAAAGAGACCACACTAGAGCCGACCATCTCATTTTGAAACTACTTATAGATACTGCTAAAAATAAAGGTATACTCAACTCTAAAGAATACAGTTTCCTATACCCCGAATTTCCTAGAATTCCCATTTTTAATTTTTTACCAAAGATTCATAAAGATTTAAAAAATCCACCAGGCCGCCCGATCATTTCAGGGATAAACTCACTCACCGCCAACTTGTCCCAATACATAGATAGATTCCTGCAAAAATATGTCAAACAATTACCCTCATATTTGAAAGATTCAACACAAGTGCTACAACTTCTAGATAACTTGAAAATTGACGGTGAAATCATTTTAGCTACATGTGACGTGACATCTTTATACACTAATATCGCACATGATCTAGGTATTAAAGCAGTTACAAAGTTTCTAAAGAAAGATGAAACTGTATCCAAAGAACAAAGAGAATTCCTACTAGACAGCATCAGATTCATTCTTGAAAACAATACGTTTTCTTTTAATCAAAAGATGTATGTACAGATTAAAGGTACCGCTATGTGCACCAGATTTGCACCAAGCTATGCCAATCTTTTTATGGGGGATTGGGAGTCCGAATTTTTGGGAACCAATAGCTTGGTGCAGTATCTGGTGACCTATAAGCGGTACATTGACAACATTCTGATTATCTGGAAAGGTACTGAAGAAACACTATTAGAACTTTTCTCCTCCATGAACCAAAATGACAGGGGATTACAGTTCACTTACGAAATAAATAAACCTAGATCTGGACATTGAAACCAACAATGACCAATTTAATACCGAAACTTTCTTTAAGAAAATAGATTCCAACAACTTTATCCATGCTACAAGCTGCCACCTTTCAAAGTGGAAAAAAAATATACCCAAAGCACAATTTCTGCGGATTAGAAAAAACTGCACTAACCTAATAGACTACGAAGAACAGTCTAAAGTTCTAATAAAGAAATTTAATGACAAAGGGTATGATGATATAACAATTCAGGATAATTTCAATAAAATAAAAGACATAGATAGAAAAGATTTACTTAAATATAAAAGACATGAGCACATTGGCCCCCAGCGAGTTTAAAACAAATAATCAGTCCAAACAACATGACCTACTAGGGAACATAGTCAAAGGCTTCTTTCCCTGCCATTGCTGCAGATCCTGCCACTACACAAATAAACAGGGGCGGACTGAGACCAACCAGGGCCCCCGGGCAAAAGTGTTGGAGGGGCCCCCACCTCCTCTTTGCTTCATCTAAATACTTTTTCCGCCCCTCCTCTACCCTATTGCCCCTCCCATCTCCTATGCCTCTCCCACATCCATTGCCCCTCCCCATCATGTTTTTAATTGCCATATAAAGAGACAAAAAAAATTCCCTTAAATATTTTTAATAAGAACTAAATATTGTAAATGTGCAAGTGAAGGAGGGAAAGGAGAGAGAGACAGAAGGAGAGAGGGAGAGACAGAAGGAGAGAGGGAGAGAGAGAAGAAGGGAGGGAGAGAGAGACAGAAGAAGGGAGGGAGAGAGAGACAGAAGAAGGGAGGGAGAGAGAGACAGAAAAAGGGAGGGAGAGACAGAGGCAGGGAGGGAGAGACAGAGGCAGAGGAAGGGAGGGAGGGAGATGCAGAGGGAGGGAGAGACAGGGGAAGGAAGGGAGAGACAGAGGGAGGGAGGGAAGGAGAGAGAGGAAGGGAGGAAAGGAGAGAGAGGAAGTGAGAGAGATGAAGGGAGAGAGAGGGAGGAAGAGAGAGAAAGAGAGAGAGAGAGAGAGAGAGAGAGAGAGGGATGGAGAGAGAGGGGGAGGGAGAGAGGAACGGAGGGAGGGAGAGAGAGGAACGGAGGGAGGGAGAGGGAGGAAGGGAGAGGGAGGGAGAGAGTAAGGGAGGGAGGGAGAGAGAGAGGAAGGGAGGGAGGGAGAGAGGAAGGGAGGGAGATACATGCACAGAATCACAGATACACACACACACATACATACATGCAGAGATGCACACACAAACACATACATACATACATACATGCACAGAGATACACACACACATACATATTTTTCTAAACTGGAGGTCCATTCCAGCTCATTTAAATGTCCATAACAGTAGAAGTGTATTCATAATCTTAACCCTTCTTTGTGCCACAGGACATACAGTACATACATGCACAGAGATACACACACACACATGCAGAGATGCACACACTAACACATACATACATGCACAGATATAAGCACACACTAACACATACATACATACATGCACAGATATACACACACACACATACATGCAGAGATGCACACACTGACACATACATACATACATGCACAGAGATACACACACACACATACATACATACATGCAGAGATGCACACACTGACACATACATACATACATGCACAGATATACACACACATACATGCAGAGATGCACACACTGACACATACATACATGCACTGATATACACACACATACATGCAGAGATGCACACACTGACACATACATACATACATGCACTGATATACACACACATACATGCAGAGATGCACACACTAACACATACATACATGCACAGATATACACACACACATACATGCAGAGATGCACACACTGACACATACATACATACATACATGCACTGATATACACACACATACATGCAGAGATGCACACACTAACACATACATACATGCACTGATATACACACACACATACATGCAGAGATGCACACACTGACACATACATACATGCACAGATATACACACATATACATGCAGAGATGCACACACTAACACATACATACATGCACAGAGATACACACACACATACATGCAGAGATGCACACACTGACACATACATACATACATGCACTGATATACACACACATACATGCAGAGATGCACACACTAACACATACATACATGCACAGATATACACACACACATACATGCAGAGATGCACACACTGACACATACATACATGCACAGATATACACACACATACATGCAGAGATGCACACACTAACACATACATGCACAGATATACACACACATACATGCAGAGATGCACACACTAACACATACATACATGCACAGATATACACACACACACATACATGCAGAGATGCACACACTGACACATACATACATACATGCACAGATATACACACACATACATGCAGAGATGCACACACTAACACATACATACATGCACAGAGATACACACACACATACATGCAGAGATGCACACACTGACACATACATACATACATACATGCACTGATATACACACACATACATGCACAGATATACACACACATACATGCAGAGATGCACACACTAACACATACATGCACAGATATACACACACACACATACATGCAGAGATGCACACACTGACACATACATACATGCACAGATATAAGCACACACACACACACACACATACATGCAGAGATGCACACACTGACACATACATACATGCACAGATATACACACACATACATGCAGAGATGCACACACTAACACATACATACATGCACAGATATACACACACATACATGCAGAGATGCACACACTAACACATACATACATGCACAGATATACACACACATACATGCAGAGATGCACACACTAACACATACATACATGCACAGATATACACACACACACATACATGCAGAGATGCACACACTGACACATACATACATGCACAGATATAAGCACACACACACACACACACACACATGCAGAGATGCACACACTGACACATACATACATACATGCACAGATATACACACACACATACATGCAGAGATGCACACACTGACACATACATACATGCACAGATATACACACACACACATACATGCAGAGATGCACACACTGACACATACATACATAAATGCACAGATATACACACACATGCAGAGATGCACACACTAACACATACATACATGCACAGAGATACACACACACATACATACATACATGCACTGATATACACACACATACATGCAGAGATGCACACACTAACACATACATACATGCACAGATATACACACACATACATGCAGAGATGCACACACTAACACATACATACATGCACAGATATACACACACACACACATACATGCAGAGATGCACACACTGACACATACATACATGCACAGATATAAGCACACACACACACACACACACATACATGCAGAGATGCACACACTGACACATACATACATACATGCACAGATATACACACACACACACATGCAGAGATGCACACACTGACACATACATACATGCACAGATATACACACACACACATACATGCAGAGATGCACACACTGACACATACATACATGCATAGATATACACACACACACACACATACATGCAGAGATGCACACACTGACACATACATACATACATGCACAGATATACACACACACACATACATGCAGAGATGCACACACTGACACATACATACATACATGCACAGATATACACACACACACACACATACATGCAGAGATGCACACACTGACACATACATACATACATGCACAGATATACACACACACACACATACATGCAGAGATGCACACACACAGATATAGACAGACATACACATATATATGCAGGGACATGCATGGTTATATATATATATATTTTAAATACTCTTGGGACTTTTTCTAAACTGGATATCCATTCTAGCTCATTTAAATGTACATAACAGTGGAAGTGTATTCATAATCTTAAACCTTATTTGTGCCACAGTACATACAGTATTTTTTGTATTTCTTTAGAGCATAAGAACTTCTAGCAACTAACTCACAGACTGACTGACCTCTATCACATAGATGCTGCTTCAAGTGCCGTGCAGTAGTTGTAAATTTAAACCGGAGAGCATCTTCTCCCTCATGACCTCCTGCCCTGCAGCATTCATAGGATAACACTGATTCACAATTTAACCCCATGGCTACCAAAAAGGGCTGCAATACACTGTTTAGGATTAGGAATAAACTGCAGTCCTTTCTGGGAGCCAGGGAGTTAAACTGTTTTCAGCATGTTACGGAGTTTTGTTTTTTTAAGGAAATTCAAGGGTCAAGGGTGAAGAAGTGACTGTGTTTACCAGGGCTGTGTTAGATCACATATTTTGCAGATTACAAGGTTCACAATGACTTAAATCTAAGCCAGTTACGCAGATTTGATGCTAGTGAGAGAGATGAGTTTACTGTAGTGTTGATGATCATTTAGGAGAGCTGCTTATTAGAAATCTCTGTATCTGCAAATAATCAGAGGCCAGTATGTGAGTAAACTACTTTGTTAACAAAGTAGTTTACTCACATACTGGCCTCTGCAGTAAACGCATCTCTCTCACGATCATCAAATTTGCATAACTGCCTTAGTTTTGTAATCTGCAAAATAAGGATTAGCTCACATAGATAACTCCCTCTCCCCAATAAGATATACAGTCAGCCGTTTGCTGCTTTGCTCTCACTCCTCCTCTCCTACCGGTCCGGTTTCCCTGAGTCTTATCTGCTTAGCTGCCGGCTGCTCCAGCCAGCCCTCCTGTTCTAACTCTGATTCATTCAGCCGGACAAAGCAAACATGACTGAGAGTGTGGGCTGGGCCTCCCAGGTGACTTACCGTTACCTCCGGCGGGTGGCTTCATCTCTTGCGACCTCGTCTGACTCAGTCCTCCTCTGGCTTCAGCTCCTTCACCACACGTGGCCACACACACTGTACTGCTTCAGTGCAGTTAAAATTGTGTGCGCATGGTCGGCGTGTGGGCAGGTGGAGCTCTGTTGAGCTGAGCAGGAGCCACAGGGTGTATTGGGTAGGGGTATTAATCATTTGACACAGTGACACGTGAGATCCCCCCCCCTCCCACCAGTACAAAATCAAGCCATCAAATTTTTTATTTATTACATTTAAAATTATTATTATTTTTTTTAAATCCTGCTGCAGTATGATACATGGCATGGGGCCCCTCTTAGAGGCAGGGCCCTCGGTCCAGGGCCGATTTGCCCGACCTATCAGTCCGCCCCTGCAAATAAAACCAAAGAATATACGTCAACTCAAACAGGAATAACCTACCATATAAATGACACTATCAGATGTACAGATAAAGGAATCATATACCTCATACAGTGTAGTTGTAATATGCAATATTTAGGAGAGACCTCTAGAACACTCCGCAAAAGAATAAGAGAACACCTTTGTATCATTGAAAAAGGCAACAAGGAAACACACCTATACAGACACTTTAGAGAGGTCCATAATAACCGACTTAAAGACTTTAAAATCTGGGGGATTACGAAAGTCAAGCCAGAATGGAGAGGAGGGAATTTTGAAACAAAGCTCCTAAAAAAGGAAGCCAAACTGATATATACAATGAAAACACTACACCCTTAGGCTTAAACTCAGAACTTGATGTAGCTCCTTTTATGTTTGACTAAAACTTCCCCTAAGGATCTCTATTAGATATGCCTTTTAAAACAATTTGAACATCCTTTCATTATTTGCCCCAGTATGCAACCACCAAATGTAAAACTTTGGAATAGTCTGTCTACATTTTATGTCATAAACACATATGTGTTTAACTTTTACCTATGTGTTTAATTTTACCCCTAATACACTAAGAACCGTTTTTTTCATAATTAACTTCCATTTGCAAGTACCAAATGTAAGATTTTATAATATTTATCAAAAAGAGAACAAATATCGACATATGTGTTTAACCTTTAACTATGTGTTTAATCATACTATCATCCCCCAAACAATACTGACTCTTGATCAGATAAGTATGCCCCAATATGCAACCACCAAACGTGAAATATCTAGAATGTCTGTCTATTTTCTGTATCATATACACATATGGGTTAAATTTTTTTACCTATGTGTTTAACTTTAACTCTATGACAATGAGAGCCCCCAGTTCTCTCTTTTTGTCCCTAATTTACTTCTGTTTGTAACTAACAAATGTAAAACTCTGTAAAAACTTTATATTTCCTGTACAATACTGATATATGTCTTTTTCCTCTACCTATGTGTTTAATCAAATTGAGGACTTCAAAAAACACTAACTCTTGAACAGACTTTACTTATAATTTAAGTCTATTTCACTTGACACCATGGATGTGACCATATTAAACGCATGGTTGTTTCTTTCCGGAGCAATTTGTACTTTTAGTATACTAGTTGTTAAACTAAAATTAACAACGGGACATTTCCAAAAACTACAAGAGACAATAAGATACCTCCTTAAAAGTTTAAGGGATATAACTTAATTTCCACCTTAACTGGGATCACACACCCCTTTTGAACTAACCAATAAGGATACAGGATAGCACTATAAAGGAATTCCTGCCAGCAATGAGAAAACATCTTGGAAAAGCCCCAAGTGAGGGGAGAAACCGGTTGATGACTGTGTCTCATTTCCTACAAGAACTACTGATAAGCTGAACTCCTTTAAGGCTTGTGAACTTGATACAGCCGCCGAAAGGATCGCTATCGTGTTGAAAAAGCACACAGGACAACTACCAACGCCTGGCTCACTACTCCCAAGGTCTGTGAATTTGAATACAGCCCTCTGAGGGAGCACACCAGTCTACGAATTGAATATACTGCCAGATGATCTAGTACCTGTACTAAGCACCACGGAATACAATGTCTGGGGACACTATGGTTCCTATAATTATTTTTCATGTTCCTTAGATGTTCCGACTATCTGATGCTCAATCTTCTACAAGTCCTACCAACATACTGTACCCCACATACACAGGACAACAGATATATTTCATATCTTTTTCCATAATTGGCCACATTTCTTGTACCTCCAGATATGTAATATATCTGTTGTCCTGTGTATGTGGGGTACAGTATGTTGGTAGGACTTGTAGAAGATTGAGCATCAGATGGTCGGAACATCTAAGGAACATGAAAAATAATTATAGGAACCATAGTGTCCCCAGACATTGTAATCATCTACATAATGGCCAAACTGATTGCTTTAGTATCTGCCCCATTGAACACATTCCAATATCACACTTGTACAACAGACTGTCCAGACTTAGACAAAGGGAGACCTACTGGATACACACACTTAAGAGTCTTCATCCTATCCTATCAGAGTGCATTTGCCAGTGTTAGTGTATTAAGTATATCCCACGGTTAAACCTTAGATGAATAACTGACACATTATTATTATTATTTTTATTACCAGTACACTGTGATTTTTTAAAATGTGATAGTGGCCCACTAGATTTTGAATACTCTGTCATATTTATGTGAATTCATATTTTTCCTAATTGTATCCATGTATCTATGTTCCTCTTACAATTATCAATATGATGTTTTATATTCTACGGTTATACTTTAGACGAATAACTGGCACATTATCATTATTATTTCTTTAAATGTGAAATAATGCAGTCTCACCACCGCATCTCTCGGTTTGTCATCCGAGATGGCTCTCGGTCTAGCAGCTCTGTGGGCTCTATCGATGAGTGATTCAGGATCTTTCAAAGGTCCCAGCGCAGTAGTGAAAACTTCTTGCAAGTAGGTTTGTAAGTCCATGGGAAGAACACTTTCGGGGATGTCCCTTAGTCGGACATTGTTTCGCCTGGAGCCGTCTTCCAGGTCTGCAAGTTTGGACTCTAACACTGAGATTTGGCCTGCCAGGACTTCCGAGTAAGAGGCAAGGTTGGTATGGTTGACTGAGAGGTCCTCTTGTTCATGCTCCAAAGTGTTGGTGCGTTCACCGATTGCGGCAATATCTCTTCTCAAATCAGAGCATGATTTAACAAACCTCTTGCATATGGATTCATGGTGTGAGGTCAACATGGTTTTTATCTGGATCATCATGTTGTTATTAGCGTTGGCAATGTGAGCCAAGCTTGCGGGTTGTGAAGCGGTTGAGGAATCTCTCTCATTACTTGGCTCTGAGTGCAGGTTGAATCAGAGAGGTCGTCCTTCAAGCAATGTTCCTGCTCTCTACGGGATTGCTGAAAAGGTTCTTTCATTGTTCTTTTCGGACCTGTGGGACCTTTTGATTTTCTTCTTTGAGCCTTCGACATAACTCCTCAAGGAAGATGTTGTGAACAGTCAATGTGGGAGATAATAGCTGCCTCAGTTGTAGGTTGTGGGAGCAAGCAAATGCTGACAGATATTTTCGTGATGCTGTAGGCTTATTCTGGCTCACCCCTGGGCCCCTGACCTAGTGCATTGTATTTCTAGCCAGCCATTGCTGAGTGACCAGGAAACATATCTCAATTAAGGCCAGGTATTCTTGTCTGATGGCATAGACTTCTGTTTGGTAGGAGACTTGCCTGATATCAACTCTTGTGGTTTCTTATACAGATACAAAGGCTACCCCAAATACTCTCCCCAGGGAGGTTGCCCTCACAGGGCGATCATGGGCAGGGGAAGTGGGATATGACCCGCTGTCACTACGGGCAGCGGGAAAAGGGGAGGGAGAGTATAGTCAGGAACTGGGGTCAGGTGGAGATCTGCGAAGTCAGGGGGCTACAAGGGTAAAATTTTCCTAGGAGTAAGAAGTACAATGTTCAAAGAGCCTTTAACTTTGGAGCAGTAACCCACCAGGAAGGATTAGGATATCAGGCAGCATGAATTAAAAGGGTACTCAATCACTCAGGGGTGGGAGGCAGGGCAAAGGCTATAGAAGACCCTCCAAAAACTATGCAGAATCTGAGGCAGAGTGAGTGCAATTGAAAGTAGCTCCAGCAGTATGGGTTCAGGAAGATGTCGTCAATATGTTTTTAAGCACACAGAAAGACAAAAAAGTTCAGTGCCCTTCTCTCCTATTATCTGTCCTCTGTTCCTGTTTGTGTAGTTACAGGGCTGATGGGAGACACAGTTCCCCAATTGTTATAAGTTGGGAAGTATAAGTGCAGTGTATTTCGTAAGGCAGTGTGAAATCTACAGCCCAGCCAAAAGTGTATACCCTGAGAGCAATAAGGAGAGTTATAGCTGCACAGCGTGAGTCCAAGTGAGGCAATGAGGGGGTCAATAAATGTGATTCATGACATTTTAAGAGCCCCTTGTCAGTGAAGTGCCTCAGCTTGTCAGGGTAAGGTGTTTAACACAAAAGAAGATGGCGGATCTCCCGCCTCTCTTACCCTGCCGATTCCAATCTCTCACAGATCTTCTGTTTGTGGCTTGCAGCCGGGCCGCCAATGATAGTGGAGCTGTGTATCAGGGCTGCTCCACGCTGGGTCCTACCCTCGTATTCTCCTAGACTTCGCCCCGGTGGGCTCCGGTGAGGGCCTTTATTAGTTCCAGACCGGCAGCTGTAGAACCGGGTGAGCGTGTCACAGAACGGATCTGTTTAATCCTCCTGTCACCTTCTCTGAAGGGAGCTGCAAGTGTAGCCTCACTTCAATTAAGAAAGTTAACGTTTGATAGACCTTTTTAGTCCGGTTTTGTTAGTTTGCCGGACAGAGCTCTCTCAAAGTACGGCTGCTGCCTACGGCGGTTAACTCCACCCCATATATCATTTATTATTTCTATTATCAGTACACTGTGATCTTTTAAATGCGATAGTGGCCCATTAGATTCCAAATACTCGGTCATATTTATGTGAATTCTTATTTTTCCAAATTGTATTCATTTATTTATGTTTTTCTTATAATTATCAATATGATGTTTTATAGAAATGATATACATCGTAATTATCCAACTAACATCAATACGAGCACACATATGTTTTTATACTCTAAGCTTTCGATTTTATGTTTATTGATCTTTTGTCCACTAATATATGAATGGGATTAACCTCTTATATTTGAGCAGATATTTTATTTTATTTTATTGTATGATATAGATTAATGTATTTTATCTGATATTTACAATTAATAGCGTGTGTATTATTAATCATTATTAATGTATATATATGGGTTTTTCCAGTCAAGTGTTTTTAATGAATTAAATGTTGGTAACGAAAGAGTTAACCGGGGAACAGACAGACAGGTACTCTCTGTAAGACCACCTATAGACAGGTGTTTGTAAGGTATATAATGAGAGCAAATGCTTTGTATTGCACAGCCTGATGAAACGGCCTTCCATCCGAGAAACTCGTTGCTGATGTTTTTCTTTTAAATAAACCATTGATTTTATATATACCTTGCCTGTCTTGTGATTCGATCACATTTAATCAATATCCATCCAAGTGGGAATTCCAGTCCGTCACTCCGACACTTGCCATCAGAATATACAGCTGATTTCTGTCTGTCGGAGCCTAACGGAGCTACCTGCTGCTGATTGGAGGTCACCGTGTGACGTGAACTGGCCCCGGTGTTTCTGTCGGGCGACTCAGAACAGTCCCGATCTGCTAGTACAGGCACGGAATTTGTGCCGCCCCGCTTGTGAGTATCTTGAACTATGGGGGGAGGTCTGCGAGTCAATTGTGGTTGGATCCACGATACTGTTTTATGGTTGGCGCCTCTCTTTTTCTGCCTTTTTTGCATCTGCACTTGCATTTCAACTGACATCAAATTCAATGGCATAACCTTATAAGAGGGATATTTATTAAACGCCATTTGAATATATTATATTTAATATTATTTTTTATAATATCTCAATCCAGAAATTAGTACTGAGTTTAAGCTACTTTTAACAGTGTGTGGTTTTGTGTGTGTGCAGGAGTCGGGCTGGACTCCTTTTTCTTGGCAAATATTTTTAATAAAGTTATCTAGTATGCATGAGCCAAATTGACAGTTGACATTAATTTTCTTTTCACACATTTAGTAATAGAGTAGGGCAATCTTTCTCTCTCTTGAAATTTCTTTTTGCATTTCAAGTACATAATTATCTATATTTATTGCCCTTAACTCTATATTTTAAGGGTAAGCTAATTTAAGCACTAATAGATTTAACCCTTAAATTTTGATTACAAAACACATCATCCCTCGCACCCCTTTCTCTTTACTATTTATATTCCATACATCGAATGGGACATTTTGTGTTTGTCGGGAAACCTTAGATCGGCTAGTGAGTTTCCTGACATGGTTTGGGGTAAGCTGACAAAAGAGGTTGAACTGGGGAGGATGGCAGGTCCCTTTCTAGAGCCCCCTTCCCGAACTTGAAGGTTTCCCCACTGGGCTTGGTTCTCAAGATAGGTATAAGTCTTTTGACAGAGCTTTGGATTTGGTGAGGGAATCAGGGCCGGGGGCGCTTATGGGAAAAGTGAACATTGAGTCTTCGTTACGGCTTTTGCCAGTTTATCTAGAGAAAAAGAGGAACACAGAGGCACCCAATGGCCTAATACCACAAAACCAGGTAGATATAGGATTGTAAGAGATATACTCACAAATATGCTGCCCTTTAGGGTGCAGGGAAGCAGACTGGAACCTCACAGTTGCCCAGCAAACTGAATGAACGCATGCGGATATCCAGGAGTAATTTCTTGCCTGTGGGATCCACAGTGTTCCTATAGGAGGGGATATGAAGCCAACATAGCCCAGCACAGTTTAAAACCAAAATATGTGTGTATAGAGAATAGGCACTTCCATCACATTAGTATATAGACATGTTATATTAAGTACAGATTAGGATTGTTTAATTCCTTGCTGGTAATAAGGTTTTTTTTATGGTTGTCTGCTTATCTATCATGATGATAATTATTAGTGCCACTTGTGCATGGTATGCTTTGCTTGTGTGTACGTTCTACATTGAATAATGTTTTTGATACTCTAGGCTGTTGTCATTTGACACAGGCTAATAATGAATACCCATTGGCCAGTGTAATCTTTGACAGACAAGTGTGGGCGGTCTAATGATACCCGGATGTAGGTAAACAACTGGCGACTTATGTGATCAGTATTGAGTGAGATGTACTGAGATCTCAAATGTACTAATATTTGAGCATTTAGACCTGCAATGGAAAAATCAAGTACACATGGATAAAGGTGCTCTCAGTGCAATAGGCACTCCAATGGCATTGTGCAATGTGCATATGGTTGCTGCCTTTGCTATGGTCTATGAGGGAGGGGAGGGGTTGGGGTAACATGCACTAATTATATTTTATGTTATTTTTTTTGTACGATCCAAATTGTGATTTCTATTCAAATGTTATTTGTATTTTAATGTATGTATGTGTGGTTAATCTGTGATTTATAATGTACACATGCGTGGTATCCATATTGTGAAACTATTGATACAATGTATGACAAATAAGGAGGTTTTGATATCTCATGGGTGAAATAAGACTGCTTCACTGGTCAGTTTACCGTGCATGTTTACCAGAGTATCCATTGCGAACATGTTAATTGGATTGGATACACTTCTTTCCAATCAACATTTCACTTATCAGCTTTTTCTATGTGTTTTATATAGCAAGTGTATTTTCATTTTTATTTATTACCCTGAGGAAACAGCCTTATAGAGGCTGAGAAATGTGTTGCTTTTAATAAAGTACATTTTTTATTTGATACACTTGTTGTTTTGTTTTATATGGGGATATATCATATATCCCTGAACCCTGTCTGGTACTAACTTTGTTTGCTGGAATCCTTGGAATCAGTCAGATGGGCGGCTTAGAAGCCCTAGTCTGTGGTTATTGCACCTGGAGGTGCTTTGTAATATGTAAGTGTGCCTATTCTCTATACACACATATTTTGGTTTTAAACTGTGCTGGGCTATGTTGGCTTCATATGCCCTCCTATAGGATTACACAGGCAAGAAATTACTCCTGGATATCCGGATGCATTCATTCAGTTTCCTGGGCAAGGGTGAGGTTCCAGTCTGCTTCCCTGGACCCTAAGGTGCAGTGTGTTTGTGAGTATATCTCTTACAATCCTATATCAACCTGGTTTTGTGGCATTAGGCCATTGGGCGCCTCTGTGTTCTTCTTTTCCTCTAGACCAACTGATTTCATCCTGATACTGACCCTCTTATGACAGAGAGCTGACCTGTGCACTACTTTGGAGCTACTTCCAACTATTGGACATTATTGTTTGTATGGACTTTTTTATTTTTTTATATATATATTTTCAGCTAAAGGATCAATCCTTTTACCTGAGTTCTTATGTTATATTGCTGATTTTCTTATTTTGCTGATTTGATGTGTTTATATCTAACTATTGTGTTATCATTACCAAGAGCGCCCCCTGGAGGATTGGTGTGTTAATACACACTATATCTTTATCTTGTACTTTTGTCAGTTCACCCGTCCGGCCATCACCTATGGGGATGTCATTTTGAGGGGGCATTTTTCTTGACCTCTGCCTGCCTGCCTATGGGCTGCTCTATTTTCTGCTCATATTTCGAAATATTTAGTTGTGGGTGGCTCGGGTCCGGTCGGGAGCAGCATCATTGGTTCATTACCTTGATGATTTCCTGTTCATGGGGCCAGGGGACTTGGGTCTTTGTCAGCATCTCATAGATGTTTATGGGAGGGGGCTAGGGATTTCAGTATCCCAGTGGTTGAAGAAAAGACGGAAGGTCTGGTTACCTTGTTGAATTTCTTGGGGATCCAAATCGACACGGTAAGGATGGAATGCAGTTTACCTGCTGACAAGCTCAATGATTTGAAGGTCTGTGTTGAAAAGGCATTTGGGTCATAGGAAATGGAGTTGAGAACTTATACATAGGGGTGGGTCGTCCTTATCCAAATTTCAATTTGTGACTGTCTTTCAGCAGGTCTTGCACAGGTTGGGTTTTTAGGGTTGATGAATATGGTTCTCATTCATTTAAGAAAGGAGCGACAAAGGAGGCAGCTAATTTAAGTTTGGGATAGTCTGTTGTTAAAAGGATTAAGCGGTAACAATTGAATGCTAGTAGTAGGTTAGTAGTTTTTTTTCCAACTTTTTTACTCCATTGACTTCTAAGGGGGAATGTGTTAATGATATTTTCAAAGTTTGACTTTTTAGAGCTCCTGAAAAAACAGTTTACTTTTAACTTATAATGTGAGCGCTACCCAACGTGCACAAAAAAGTTTATTTCTAGGAGAGTTAGCTCAAGAGCAAGATCGTTAAATACCACTCCACTTGTAATCTGCCCCTTAATATCTTATTCTTCTCCCTGATGCTTTTTTTGTGAGAGTTCAAAAGCTGATTGAGACCTTCATATGCCTAAGGATTACACCTAGAGTTAACAAACAAACCTTATTCTTGCCAAGAGACAGAAATGGATTTGGCTTACCCAATGTCATTCTTTATAGATGGACCATAATATTACAAAGGTTAGTTGACTGGAGTCACAATGCAATCCACAAGGACTGGTTACAGTTGGATGTGGCTATTCTATGTAACAGTTTTTGGCCTGGCTGCTTTTTAGACTCAGACCGAAAATACTTTCACAATACCCGTTGCTTTATGATTTTTTTTAAAGAATGAGACAAATTAATCTTTACCAGCTCTCATATGTCTTCCCCGATATCACCAATGACTCTAACCTGCCCTTTTATTGTATGCTAGTAAATATCACTTGAAATAGAGTATTGAGCATAGCATCCTAGAACAGGGCATGGTTGTGCATTGTGAAGAACTGGTATCACTGAGCGCCCACCTGAATAGGACCTTTGCTTTGGATTTTGACTCCTAGTAGTCAAAAACGGTGTATATAAATAGAGAGGGAAACCAAAGCGCCAAAAAGAGGCTAGGTCTGAGTTAGCCCAAGATAAAACATAACGTGGGGCTAAAGTTGGATAAAATCAGGAATAAACTTTAATTACATACACATCCGGTTACGGGTGTTTAACAGCTGACAATAATTTAATAAAAACAAAATAATAAAAACTAATAAAAACTTGAATCACTAGCCTGATTCACTGGCTAGTAGGCGATCGCTAAAAAATCCCTGGATCCACAGTTAACAATAGACAATACACAAAAACGTCCTAAGAGTACGTCTAAACTTTTGTACTTGTGGTGAAGTTAGGACTCCAATGCCCTAGGGGATTAAAGGTTTCCTAAAATGTCTGCAAGTGGAGGATTCTTATAAAAATAGCCCAAAAGGGGTTAAATGTGGTAAAGATAGTTTTACTTCTTACAGCTGTGTTTGCGGGCTGTAAAAATGTAATATATATGAAAAGGTGACCTCCCAATGGTATACTGAGTGTATACTTGGGTGCAAAGACACGATGTGGTTCAAATAGGTGTTCAAAAGAATATTTGTGAATGTGCTGTTAAAAAACTCCTAAACATACGAAAATCAACAACCTACAAATTGCTGTGACATAAATAATGGTTGACAGTATAACATATGAAAGTCAACAACCTTCAGATTGCTTTGACATAACTTGTGGTTAACAATATAACGTAAAATCTCAAAAGTAGATATAAAGCAAATATCCAATATTCTGTGCAAATATATATCACAAATTCAAAAATGAATCTCAAATTAAGAAAAACAGTGGCCACTGAAAAAGAAAATGAAAAAAGAAGTGCACAGTTCAATCCAACATACAATGATCCTTAATCCCTTGTAGTCTAAAAGTGTTCCTGCAGTAATCCTGCAAGCGCTGCAGGAGCCGGAATAAAAAAAAAACAGAAAGTCCTGGTCTTCTCAGACTCGAGCAGTCCGCAACGATACCTAAAATGATAAAAACAAACACAATAGTGCAGATGGTTTCCTTAATCTTCTACAAATTGAAAATGAACTCACCAGTCGACGCGTTTTGGTCTATGCTAGACATTTATCAAGACTCTTGAGTCTTGATAAAGGTCTAGCATAGACCGAAACGCGTTGACTGGTGAGTTCAAACACTATTGTGTTTTTTTTTTTTTTTTTTTTTTTTTTTTTATGATTTTAGGTATCGTTGCGGACTGCTCGAGTCTGAGAAGAAGCTTGCAGGGTTAATTTTAGCTTTAGTGTAGAGATCAGCCTCCCACCTGACACATAAGACCCCTGATCCCTCCCAAACAGCTCCCTTCCCTCCCCCACCCCACAATTGTCCCCGCCATCTTAAGTACTGGCAGAAAGTCTGCCAGTATTAAAATAAAAGGTTTTTAATTTTAAAAAAAAAATTTATAGCATATTTACATATGCTGTGGTGTAGCATCCCCTTAGCCCCCAACCTCCCTGATCCCCCCCAAAACAGCACTCTAACCCTCCCCATCTGCCTTATTGGTGGCCATCTTGGGTACTGGCAGCTGTCTGCTATTATTTCACAGTCTAAAAAGTGTTGTTTTTTTTAAATCTACACTACTGTTACACCAGATATGAGTGGTGGCACTGGGCAAGTGGGCACAGTATACGCTGTGAGCCTGAGCTGGCAGGCAGGCAACTGCAATTAGATTACACAGGAAAAAAAAAAGCAGACTGATGTTCTAGCCCTAAAAGGGCTTTTTGGGGTGCTGTCCTTACAGCAGAGATCAGATGAGTCCTTCCGGACTGTAGTGGACACTGAATACACTAGCCTAGCTATCAATTTCCCTATTAAATCAGCAGTAGCTACACTGTCCCTCCTCTCACTAAGAATGCAGCTTCCAAATGAATCTAAAATGGATGCTGTCCAGGAGGTAGGAGGGTGTGGGAGTGTCTGCAGCTGATTGACTGGAATGTGTCTTCTGAGTGTGAGGTAGAGGGTCAAAGTATTACTCAATGATGACGAATAGGGGGTGGATCGAACATCGCATATGTTCGCGCGCCGCGGCAAAAGCGAGCATGCTATGTTCGCCGGCAAACTATTCCCGACATCACTAGTCTCTATGTGACTATGGCTATTATGGAGGCGCCAGCCTGTCTGGAGGGGTGGGAATGGTAGGATCAGATAAGGCTCTTAGCCAGATGAGAATGGGAATATAAGTTGTGTGGTTTTCTCAATAAAGTCTGTTTGTGTTTCACCTTAATACTGGTCTTGTCTGGTTATTAGGGTGGGCTCTCTGCTCTACAGCTACAGGTTTCAGTTACAGGAAGGACCCTTTTGGCGGAGCTACCCAATCGGGGTAGTCTTAATCAGTCACACACTCCATCTAGGCTTAAGCGTATATACCCACAACCTAATGGTAAATGTTGGAGGGGTTTTGGGTGTGGGGGCACTGTCATGCATATTTGCTGGCAATGTCCAGACATTGAAGAGTTTTGGGCTGGTGTTCTGGGGGTCATAGATAGGATCCTAAAGGTCAGTGTCCCATATATATTATTATTACATAAACTCCCTAAGATTAAGGATGAGGCCAAGGCTTCTTTGCTAATATTGTTGCGGATTGGTGCAAAGTGCCTGATACCTAAATACTGGAAGAATCCAATAGTCCCCACTAAAGTAGAATAGGAGGACCATGATACACATACCCAGCAGTTTTAAATTTGGTAAATTTGATACCTATGAAATTATGTTAAAAATATGGAAGAATATGGGTTCATTTAACTGACACATTGATTATTCATTCTTATTTTAAAGGGATAGTAAACAACAAAAAATGTTATTGTTTAAAAAGATAGATAATTCCTTTATTTACCATTCCCCAGTTTTGCATAACCAACAGTGTTAAAAATATATACTTTTTACCTCTGTAATAACCTTGTATCTAAGCCTCCACTGACTGCCTCCTTATCTCAGATCTTTTGACAGACTTGCATTCCAGGCAATTAGTGCTGACTCTTAAATAACTTCACATTCATGAGCACAATGTTATCTGTATAAAACACATGAACTAACACCCTCTAGTGAAAAACTGTCAAATGCATTCAGAAAAGAGGCGGCCTTCAAGGACTTAGAAAGCATATGAGCCTACCTATGTTTAGCTTTCAACTGAGAATACCAAGAGAACAAAGCAAATTTGATGATAAAAGTAAGTTAGAAAGTTGTTTAAAATGACATGCCCTATCTGAATCATGAAAGTTTAGTTTGGACTTTACTATTCCTGTAACCATCTTCTTTTGTCTGTATTAAGTGGTAGACCTACTTTTTACAAGTGTGACAAAAAAATTTCCTATCACTCCACACAATTAGTTATTCCCTGTTTTTTTCCATGTTATATCTTCATTATTGACACTTTTAACAGATCCTTATATGCAAATGCTTATTCACAATAGCTTATTGTTGTTTTTTTACATCTTAAAGGGACAGTCTACTTGATTTTTTTTTTGTTTCTAAGCTTCTGCAGGCTGCCTCTTATCTCAGTACATTTTATCAGCTTTTCATAGCCAGACAGTTCTAGTTCATGTGTGCCATATAGTTAACATTGTGCTAACTACCTTGGGGCGAGATTACATATACAGCACAGGCTTCAGCATTGGGGTATTACATATGAGCGTAAATACAAATTTCTGGAGTCGCCAGTGACTTACGGAACTTTAGAAACAGCCGGCACTTAAGAAAAAAAAAAAAAATAACAAATCTCCCGTAAAAGTCTAACTGGACACCAAAAAATAAACCTGACACATAAACCCCTATATCTGCCATCAAACCCACATTGGAAATAATAATAAAAGTATTAACCCCCCACTACGCAATATGCCTAATAAACTATTAACCCCTATATCCACCATCAAACCCACATCGCAACTAATAATTAAAGTATTAACCCCTAAATCCGCCAACCCCAACATCACAAACTACCTAATAAATGTATTAACCCCTAATCCGCGATTAACCCACATCAGAAAGTCCCTATTAAAACTATTAACCCCTAATCCGCCATTAACCCACGCAGCAAATAACTAATTACATTACTAAGCCCCCTAACCTAGCACCCCCTAACCTAGCACCTAAATTAAACCCAATTACCTAAATTAATAATACGAAATTACAAACAATTAAAATAAAAAACCTAACATTACTTTAAACATAAAAAACTAAGTTTAAATTATGCTAAAATTACAGAAAATAAAAAAGTCTAATAGTACATAAAAACATAACAGTTGATTTGAACAGCCAATAGGATTTCAGTAGCTCTCATCCTATTGGCTAATTTGAATTTGAAGAATCAAATCAGCCAATAGGAATTCAAGGAACACCATCTTTAAACGCGTACCTTGAATTCACTATTTAGTGTACGGCGGCAATCGTACGACGAGGATCCTCCACGCTCCATAGCTCCATGGTCGCCCGTCCTGCTCCGAGCTCATCTCCGCTCCGCCCCGGCTTGTCAGTATATTTATAAAAATCTTAGCAGTATTCTCCAAACAATATGTGAGTATATGGCAGGGAATATATTTAACAATCTTTCTTTAGACTGAACCCACAATCAATATACTTCTACTAAGACAACAAAATTAATATAAATATCTGAATTCTTTATTATTAGTAAATAACTATGAACATGTTGATACATAAATATTTGTAATAATTAGAATATGAGTCAATATTATATGTGTTAAAACAAAAACTATTTAAAATATGCTATGCAAAGCTCATGCAAATTTACTTTAAAAACCAGCCCTACTCACAATTGAATTTCATTCAGTTAACACAATGAGGCTAAATATAAACCACTAAACATTCAGACTGGCACGATTCTAAACAGTGCTTAAATCAAACAATAGGTCAATATTTGTATATTCAGTTATTTAGATAAAATTTGTTTCTAATACAACTCTTACTTGGAAACTAAAGTACATATATTCTTAATATGAACAGTTATTTAAATATCTATTTATTTAGATTGGAACAATTCTTAATTGCTTATAATTAAAACCAATTCTAAGATAACTATATATATATATATATATATATATATATATCCTATATTTTACACAGATGAATTATTTAGCATGCAAGATACAAACTTAGCCTTATACCAGATTATGAGCACAGTAAAAATATTGAAAGCTCTTTAAATTTATTTGCTATAGCAATCTCTTAATACATTACCAAGAAGATATTCAGCTTCAAGACTTGCCCCACCTCATATAAAATAAGTGTAATTGCAATGAATCAGGAGAAGTATGGCCCACTTTGTTTTATAGTTTGCTTTCTCCCACTCAACAGTTCAGTCAGTAACAAACTCAGCAGCCAGTCCCCTTTCCTTTCCTGCATACAACTATTTATTTTGTAATCATAGGTGTGGAATATGGGCGGCCCTTCGATACCTTGTCCCTGCTATTAGTTCACCTTGTGAGTGTGCGTTGCTAAGGAGATGCATCCTTGCAACAACCAATCGTCTCCTGGCTGCAATACCTGCATCTGTCCTTCGGGGGGCCACATGGCACATAAAACAAATTCCCATTTAACATTTCTAGCATTTAAAAATTTTCTTTAAAATGTGTAATAACTGTCATAATTTCCTTACATTAATAAGTTCGCAATATCAATCACAGATGGGTAAGATTGCATTACCTCTCTGGTCATTTTTTTTTTTTTTTTTTTTTTAGTACTTTTTATTGAGGTAACATGTACATACAGAGACAAAATCTACAATTATCATGGCAACACGCCTACAAGCATACATTCAAACTTGTACAGTTAATACATAGGCATGTCCTAGAAACTATAAGTAACAATACTCCTCACTAGAGGGAAATATATTAAACCATGAGCAGCACCTCTTTTTAATTATAGATATTTTAACTTGGACAAATAAAAAATAACTTAATAAAAAAAATAATTGTGAGACCTAACTTTCTTATAATAACTCTGGAATAGAAAAGGTAGGTCTTTCTGTGTCCATGTCATGGACTTCAGATCAGTTAAGGTTAACCAAGCAAAACATAACATATTAAGTACAGATTAGGACATAAAGGCATAAGGTCAATGTTACATACAATTAGGCGTGTTCAATACCTCCTCTCCTCCCAAGCTACAGTACTTCTTGTTTTATTTAATTATAAATTCTTATTTTTACTACAAGGCAAACCTGCATTTTACCCATACACTGTACATTTAGTTCTATGAGACTTGCCGGCCCAAAATTTATGTGGTACTCAGATTATATATGTGGGATCTGTTTATCCTCAAAACAAACAAAACTTTATAGATATTCAAAGGGCGTATAGGGTATACCCTCAGTTCCCACCTCCTGAGCTTACTAAGTCCACTCTTGGACCCTTGATATTAGCTATTTAAAACACGGGAGGGATAATTAGATGATTGGTCCACTCTTGGGCCCTAGTTAGCCTCTACATGGAAACAACAGCAGAAAAGGTAGAAATCCAACCTCTACATAGATAGCAGCATTATAAAGGTATAGGGGATAACTGTTAAGCTAATAGCCCCCTCTGCGAAACAGGAGCTATTCTTGAGACTGAACAGCCCTCTTAGAACTACTGTTTCTTTCTGTTCTACTGTCTCAACAAAATATACATGTATATATAGCCAAATATAGGGCGTTTAGATAAACTAGATGTGTAATGTAGTGGCACACACAAATATATACTTAACACCCCCACAGGCCACTTTTGGGCCTCTGCAATTAAACAAAGTAGGCTGTTATCAGGAGAGATTCATATCTAGAGACAGTACTATGCTGCACAAATCCGCTCATCTGCTTAAAAAAATATGTTACAAGCAAGCAGTTTCAGTGTAAATACAGGCGCCCTAATAATATAGAAAAAAAGACAGGAATAAAAAGGTGCAGCAAGGCGCAGACATTCAGTACATAAGATGCATTGTGCAGGTATAGCAATATGATGTAGCCAACAATCCTAATACAGCAGGTTTTAGTTGCGGAGGTACATGCATGCAAACAGAACCTGAGCAATATGCAGGGTGAAACAGAAATGGTCACAAAAACATATATATGTAGGAAGCACCAGTACATACCCGTAGCACACCACCCCCCGCTGTTCTAAATACATAGTACCCAAATCCAACAGCCCTGGTCCATTCTAGTATGACATGTGTGAGAAACGTATAAAAAAATAAAAGTACATATAAGCATGTCTCTTACGTCTATGTATATAATTGGACCAGGCAAATTGTAAACTATAAGTATTTTGTGTCGGCTACACTTATAAGAGTATACCGATGTCCAGGCCCAACAATGGAGGGAATAGCTCTAGCCGATGCCGGCTCTAAAGGATCTGTGAGGTCCCAATCTGTTAGGTGGAGGTCCGCAAAGCCCAACCGCACACCAAAGGATACCTTGAATTGTGGAAATTGTAGGAAGTCAGAGCTGAGAGGCAACAATACCTCATCCATAGGTAACAGTCTTTGGGTATGTGGCTGCCAAAGTCCTGGTATACTGCAAGCAGGGTTAAATTTTTAGGCGCCGAGGGGACAAATCCAATTGAGCAGCACCTACAGCAAATGCGTCCCTAGAGCTCAACCCTCACCTCTACGCCAAGACAGGATACCGTGGAATGCAGTCTGTGGGTTGTGTAACACATCGTTGTTGCGCACTTGGGAGCCGGCCGCACTCCCAGGCGTCATCCCCCAGGCCTCACTCCAGGACTCCATCAGTAGGTATACACTCGTGAACCCACCAAAGTGGTAAAAACACAGCCTTCTGGTCACCTCTTCACACGGGAGGGGGCTGAGCAGGGTTACCGCTTTAGGAGAGATAGGCGTATTTTGCTTTGGTCCAGCATTTGTGTCCGGCTCCAAGGTGGCCCTCTGCCCCAAGTCAATCTCTAAGACCGCAGGCTTGTTAGGCGCCACCATCTTTGGCGGGAAGTAAGCATTTGGTTCCCTCATGGGCTGTAGGATCAGGATCAGATTGTCAATCCTGTTGCAAAGCGACCTTTCAAATTCCTCCATCATTGCTGGAAAGTAAAGATGTATCTCCTCCATGGTCTATGATCTGTAGTACGCTTGGTATCTTAAGATCTGTATGCTGTGGTGCAAACGTTGCTTCCGAGTATCTTGCCACCAGTTGCAGAGCTTCTTATTCTTAGTCGGCTCTCTTCCTGAAGCCCAGTGCCCCTCCGGACCACCAAAACACTCCAGGAAGGTTATGTATCCCAAGGAAAAATAACTTTAGTGCCTAAATTCAACTTTTATGGTGTATAATGCACGGAGCTCACACATAGTACGTCTGTTTAGTCCTCTCTGGTCATTTTGATATGAAACATGTGTCTAACATTATTTATATTGAATAATTTATATTTCTAACTATTCAATTTTTTTCTATTAAACATATTATAATTTACTGCATTAGTAAAATTATTTTGTTAACATTTATATTTTATTTAGCCTAACAGAAAATTTATATTTCAATATTTCATAGTCATATTACATCAAAGTAACTTCCATATATCCATCTCACTATATTTCAAGAGATGTATTTAAAACTTTATAAACATTTATTGCACATTCATATGATATGACTTATTTCATCCCATGTATCGTCCTGTATGTGTCATCTTTTAGTTCCACCTGGAAAAACAGGAAATTATGTTATATATACATATAATTCAAATATGGTATTATTAAAATTATTTTAAACATACCTGGAAAGCTGGCATTGTTCCCTTTGCAAAATGTATTTAATTCTATTTGAGTCACCTGCCCCCCAGCTGTGTGTCTGCAGCACATGTCTTACTTTGAATCCACAAAGATTTAGGTGACAAATTCCAGAGGGCCCTTGAACACATTCTTTTCTCTCATCAGCAAATGTCTTGGAGTTATAAAACTCTGCATATATAGTCAAATGAATAGGTTCAGTGAGTTATAGTTCCTTTAGGAAAATTTGTTTGTGTGCTTACACAGCAGGAGGTTGTGCTTCAAAAGCTATGCAGATTTTCAATCCTGATAAACGTGCATTCACCTAGCCAAAATCAACTTGTAGGGGGTTTTGAGTTAAATCCTGACATCAGAATTTCTATTCTACAGCACATCTGATAAAATAGACAGCTTTATATATACACACATCCTTTTCATATTATTTTCATTTATGTATATATATTAGTATAGATATATATATATATATATATTTACAGAAAAGATCAGCACTCACCAATGTAGTAACCACTCAAATGCACGGCCAGAAGATAAATGTAGAAAGAAGTATAAGTATAAAGACAGGACCTGGTGATGATCCCTGTAGTCCCACGCCAAAAAAGCCAGCACACGAGATTTAAGCAACACACCTTCCTTTAATATCAACAAAGCATAACGTTTCAGCTCCCACTGGAGCCTTGATCACATGCAGTAGTTCATAGAAATAAATCAGGCATATTACAACATGCACAAGAAAACCCTTAAATACCCCCACCCACCAATCAGACAACAACACAAAAAACCGCCAAATACAACGCTAATTAATACAGCTGTATGTCAAGCGTGTCAGACCTCGACCGCAAGCCTAAGTGCGTGTATATATATATATATATATATATATATATGTATATGTCATTGTCCTGTACCCTGACATAATTCCCCCTTTCAAATTCAAATATATGTAGGACACATGTGTTTGAATTGGATCAAAGTCAGTGGTACTCGGTGAGGATGTTGGCCATATACATCATAGACAGTCTCTTATGTAGAAAGTTTGTTATTTTGAGCCTTCATGCTTATCAGTTAGGCATCTTTAAACTACAATATGTCTTTAGTTCATTTGAGGATATGACACTTCATTCTCCCTTTATGACTTGTAGTTGGGACCTAGGATGACATGCCCGCAATTGATTGATATGGACCCATTTATCTATGAAACTTTCATTTTTGGGGATCCGTATTTTATAGGCCACTGGAGATATTTTGTCAGTAATGATAAAAGGACCTTTCCATGATGGAAGAAATTTCTTCTCCCTAACCTGATCTCTTCCAAAGTTATAAAGATAAACTTTATCATTTATTTCATATTCCTTTTTGGATGTTTTGAGATCATAATAGGTTATAGTGGCAGTTGCTGCTCTTTCTAAATTCGTTTGAGCAAATGCAAAGGCATATTGCAGGTGCTTTCTTAGGTTCTCCACATATTGATGTGTATTGGCAGCGTTTATCAAATTTTGGTCTGATGTATGGTACAGCAGATGCTGAGGTAGAACCATTCTTCTACCCGTCATCAGTTCAAAAGGTGACATCTTGGTCGCACTACTTGGAGTTGCTCTTAATGCCATTAAGACTAGAGGTAGTTTTACATCCCAGTCTTTACCCGTTTCACTCACAAACTTTTTGAGGATTTTAACAATGGACTGGTTGTAACGCTCTACACCACCACTTGAGGCAGCTCTATATGCAATATGGAGCTTTCTTTTAACCCCTAGTATCTTCCACATTTTGGTCATCACTTCGCTAGTGAAGTGGGTCCCCCGATCTGACTCGATTCTTTGGGTCAAACCAAATCTGGAAAATACATGGTTGATGAGCAACGCTGCACATGTTTCAGCACTATTGTTAGACGCACTAATGCACTCTACCCATTTAGTGAACAGGCATGTCACTGTTAACATGTATTTGTTACCTCTTGATGACGTTGTTACTGGACCAATAAAATCAATTTGTATATCTGACCATGACATTACCATCCCCCTCTTCTGCAATGGCGCTCTATGCGTTGGTGCAGTGGGTTGGAACTGTGGACAGATTAAACACCCTTGACAGTAGGTTTGAACATCTTTCAACATGTGTGGCCAAAAAGCGTAATCACGCAATATTTCATACGTGAGTTTGGCACCACGATGACCAGATGTGGGAGCATCATGGGCATGTTGAAGCATTAGACCTCTGAACTTGGTAGGTACTACCCATTGCTGAATGCCAGTTTTGGAGGTTCTAATCAAAAAACAATCCTGTAACTTGAATTGTGTTTTAGATTTTAATAAGATTCTAAGATCTTCTTTGCCAATACAATCCTCTTTTGAGATGGGGTTGCTTTCAGGATCTTCTATGTGTTTATAGAAGGTGCTTACAATGGGGTCTTCTTTTTGACTAGTGATCAAGTCCTCACTAGTAGAATCCTGACTCCATTGTACCAAATTAGGCTCACTCTGTTGTTTTGCCTGGTTTCTGGTGATGGCTTCTACCTGAATTGCACCCATTAAGTGATCAATATTAAGGAGTTCTCCAGTTATGGCTCCTTGTTTGGCTAATGAATCCGCAAGATCATTGCCTTCCTTGTCTGGGCCTAGAACCCTGGAATGACCCTTGGTCTTTTTCCAGTGTATGGTTAAATCATTGGATACCTCCCGATTATCAATTTCGCAGAACAACTTGCCATGCTTGACTGGTTTGTTATTGCTTTTCTGCATGCCATTTCTTTTCCAAGTTGGCAGGTATTCAACAAAACTGTCACGCACATAATTTTAGTCAGTTATGATCACAAATTCATGAATACCATGTTCAATAACCATTTCAATGGTTTTGAAAACGGCAGTTAGTTCTGCAACTTGACTGGATTTTGGTCCAATGTTGAAACCTATAGATAAATTTGGGAATCCATTTGCCCCAGTTATACCAATGCCAGCAACTAATCTGCGCTCATTTTCAATAGTGGCATGGTAAGAACAACCATCAACATACACCCAAGGTAATGTTTGGCAATTTTCCTCATTGTACATTTTATATGGGGAAAGGAATTGTTCCTCCAGAAAATCATCTTCTGATAATTCTTCCCCAGGATCTCTAGCAGCACAGTCGTGGAGCTCAGCAAGCCCCTGTGCAACTGGATTCTTTTATTCTGCTTGTAGCGAATTTCTAATGGCCAGCCTTGTAAGGAAAGAGTCCATGCTGTTATGCGGCTATTTGACAAATTCCCATCTCTTATTCTCTCGCTTTGCAAATATAGCAAAGGCTGGTGGGCCATTTCTACAATAATTTTCTCGCCCTGCATATAGCTGCGGAAATGTTTTAGAGCCCATACAGTAGATAAGAGGGCTTTTTCGCAATCGTTAAACTTTATTTCTACTGGGGATAGATTTTTGCTCGCATAAGCAATGGCTTTGTTCAAATTATCATGCTTTTGGTATAAAACAGCACTCATGCTTATATCTGTGTAACCTGTCTCTAAGAAGAAAGGTTTACCACCTTCAGGGTATGCTAAGCAAGGTGCTTGTGTGAGTTTTCTCTTCAGCTCTTTGATGGCTGTCTCTTGAGACTCACTCCAGTGCCATTTCACATCCTTCTTTAGGAGAAGTAGTAGTGGTTTAGCTAACTCTGCATAATTATCAATGAATTTGTGAGAATAATTTGTTATACCCAGGAATGATCTCAATTCCTTTAAGTTAGTTGGGTTTTTAGAATTCACTATAGCTTCCACCTTTTTCTTCTGGGGATTTAATCCTTCAGAAGTAACTTGATGTCCCAAGACGTTTACACGAGTGCGGCACCATTGAGCTTTTTGTAGGGATAATTTGACACCTGCCCTTTTAAGTTGGCTGAGGACGTGTTTAAGCTCTGCGATGTGTTTTTCAAAGTCTGAGCTTTTGATTAAAACATCATCAACATAAGATAAGGTCCCCCTTTCCAGTGCATCAGGCATAGCCTTATGCATGAATACAGCAAATTCATGTCCAGAATTTATGTATCCAAATGGAAGTCTCTGGAATGCATATTGGACCTTTTGGAAAGATAATGCCAGCTTATATTGGTCCTCTTCATGTACCTTTATGGTCCAATATCCCTGCGCACAATCAATGGCAGTGAATATTTTGGATCCCTGCATCTGCACTAGGCACTGGTCAATGCATGGTACAGGCCAACCAGACATGTACACTCGTTTGTTTAGCTGTCTTAAATCAGCACACAAACGCCATTGTCCATTGGGCTTAAGGACACCTAGAATAGGATTATTATAAGAGCTGTGCACCTGTCGTATGATACCCCTTTCTTCCAAGTTCCTTATGATTTCTGCGAGAGAATCATATGAGGCTAAAGGAAGTCTGTATTGTTTAACAAAGACAGGTGGTGCATTGGGATCTGTTTGTATTCTTGCAATGTGCAAGTCTGTAGTACCACAGTCATAAGAATCCTTAGCAAAAATATCCTTGTACTCCATCAGGAGTTCTCCCAGCTGTTGGCGTTCATCATCGCTGGAACAACCATTAGCAAGGGATATTTGCTCTTCGACTATTTTCTGAAATCCTGGAAATATTTCAGGCTGTCCTATTTCATAGGCTTCTTCCAACCTAGAGGTGAGATCCCCTTGATTATAATTTACATTGCTCCCATGACTCTGGGTATTGGGGTAATCTTGCTGTTTGATTGGCTGATCAAACACTAGAGAGGCTTCCTCAATTTTACAGATGCCTTCCTCTGAGCTGAAGGGATAAATAGACTGAATATTAAATAGACCCTCTGGCATAGATGCAAAGGATTGTTCTATTAATTGTTCATCAGTTAAGTATCCTTCAGGGATCAGCCAAATTACATTATTCTGGAATCCAAAAGTGTAATAACTTGATTCCAGTGCATATCCTATGGTAGTTCCCTTGGATAAGGTTATATCCTGTGGGATCATGTTATGCACAATAATATGTATTGGAACAGTTCCAATATTCACCATAGGAGTGTAGGTTACTGTGATACCCAGATTTTGTATTCTATGGGAGAGGCAAATTAGTGTTTCAAAAGTTGTTTAATTTCTGACCTCTCTTTACCTGTAAGGGTAAAAGAAATTTATCAGCCCCGGCAGGAATTATAGCATCGCTAGACACCTGCATATTCACAGTATATGGCAATTGCTGGTTTGACTTCAGGGCTGCATTTTCATCCTGAAATACTTCAGGGTCCCCCTTTAACCTGCTCCAGAGGCAAGAGTTAATCTATTTGTATGGCATATCTATGTAAGATATCATTTCCAATGTATATTTGATTATGGGGAGTATTTAAAACTAAAAACAGGTGCTTCACTGACATTTCCTATAGAGATAGATAATAAGCACTTAGCTGTGATGTTATAGCTTTCAGACCTGTTAACCAGGTTGTGGACACAGTGGTCTTGGGGAGAAAGATATTTAATCACTTTAGGTTCAACTATCTGCACTAATAAACCTTCGCTTATATAGCTAGCTTCCTGTTTCAAGTTTATTTTAGCATACTTGGTTTTACCAAGGTCATGCACTTGTATAGGGATAAATAACTCCCTCAATCCCTGTGAGGTATTGAGCGTGGCCTCCCCCCTTAGGGATTTTATGATCCCCCTTGTGGAGCGATATGGTTAATACATCGCCCTCTAGGGAAATATTCGCTATCTTTCCAGGCAAAATTTTAAAATTATTACCATCAGAGCGCCTTAAAGGAGTCTGATCATCTATTTGTAGAATAGTGATTTCAGGTACAGAGTTATTCCTGAAATGAATCTCCACAGCGTCTGGTTTCTCTTCCACCACGTGACAGCTATGTCGGGTGCGATATATACCAGATTTTTCATAATTGATAGGCCTTTTAACTTGTGACCAAATTACATTATTTATGCAATCAATTATGGTGCTTAATCTCTTCAGGAGATCACTACCAATAATTAAACGATCAGTTGGCAGATCCGCTATAATGACAGGGTGTCTTATGACCCTGTTCCCCAATTTAAATTTTAACCAGGCCGTACCGTAGACTTTTAGAGAATCACCCCCAACTCCTATTAGAGAACCGTCAAATTCTCTTATTTTAGGTTTGTGGGGTGTTAGCTCATTTTGCTGTGTGTAGTATCTGTGGGATAAGATAGTTGCCTGAGATTCGGTGTCAATTAATCCCATGATAGAGTTGGAGACTGAATCTTGCAGCTCAACTAATACATAATACCTTCCTGCATTTTCTACCATTTCACACATAAAGTTGACGTTATCATACATCTGTGGGCTTTGCCACGTGTTACCTAAATTCGCCGAGTCATTTGATGCAGAGGAAACTTCACACCTACCGGTCTCCTCTATGACAGGTTCAGCTGGATTCTTGTGTACTGCATCTGTGGAAATAAGGTTAAGAGAGTGCTGCAAAGGAAGAGATTTGTTAATTTTTCCCGGATGAGGTTACTTGTCATCACGGCTAAATCGTCCGTTTCCGGTCTGTGGGGAGAGAACATGATAAGTATCATTGGTATTTATTATTTCATTTTGTATATCTCTCCCCTTCCTTTCAGGTGATACCGCAATGTTTATGATTGTGCCTGTGGTCCACTGCTGACCACTGGCTGTACCCCTAAAAAAAGTATTGTTCGGTTGCTGAGCCATAATTTTTTGACTCATATTAGCGACTTGTTCGCTCAACCGAATTAGCTGGGTACTAAGCTGATCTACTTTATTGTACAAGTTACCCCTACTCCTGGGCCTATCTCTTGATGCCCCATAATAATGATTCTTGGACCATTGGTTCCCCTCAGAATTAGAGCTGCTATTTCTATCCTGGAGTAGTTGCCCCTGGGGTTCAATTTGTTCTGCATTATTATTTTGGGGAGCATTATTTACTTGGGGTGTCTGGTTATCCTGAGAACACCTTCGCCGTCTATTGTATCTACCTTAGGATTGGGCTTCTTCTCCCTTCTATCCCCCTGTTCACTGGACTGCTGAATAGAGTATAATTTTGTACTCTCTTTGATCAGCCATTCCAATGAACAGTGCTCCTCAAAATCTCTAGCTAATTTGATTTTGATGGGTGTGGGTAGCGCTTCAAAAAATATATTCACAAACTCTGAACCTTCAAATACGGGATCATCTTCAGCCATGCTGTACGCATTCTTCAATATAGAAAGGAATTCGATTGGACTTTGATTCGCACTACATTTTAAACCATATACAGCTATTCTCGCTGCCATTTTAGTGCAATGTTGTCCGAATTCTTTTCTGCATTGTCGTTTTGATTCACTCCAGGAACGAATATTCATATCCTTTAGTGAAGCAAAGAATTTGTGATGTTTACTTGCAAATACCCAGGGTAGAAATTCAATTTTTAACTGCTCACTTGTAACACTCATTATAGATAATGCGTTTTCAAAGGCCTCTAAGTGGTCAATTATGGAAGTGGCCCCCCCTTTAGAAATTGGGCGTACTGTATTCTTCAGGAATTTAATTATTGTGGGGGTGTCATACACTTTATTTGGTACATCACTGGATCTTACTGGGGACTTATTGTTTGAGCTAGAGTGCCTTTCATCTGAAGCGTAATAATTTTCTGGTCCCCCAGAGTTATGTAGTTGCCTAGGGGAAAAAGTTACCTCTGGGCCTGAATTATTCTTCGAAAGTTTTAAAATCAGCTATTGATTATATTTATCTAAGTCAGAAGCCTTTTGGCTAGCATGGAAAACCTCTGTCTTTGCCTGAATAAAGGCATCTTGAAATTCTCGTAATGAATTATTTTTTATCCCTGAGCCACCCTAATTGTCTGTTCTGTCCTACCATTTGGTTAGACATCTCACAGCTCAAATACATTAGGATCGGCCAAGTTTCGAAAATTAATTCATCACGCCCCCTAAGTTCCGTGCATTTATTAAGTTGCAATAATATTTGGTATAATTCCCCATCTTCAAACCACATATCTTTAACTAAATCTTTGGCCTTATCTTTACACTCATTGATATACCTGGAGACATCGTCCCCAATATCAAGTCTAGTCATGATGTGATTCATGGCGTCTAATTTGAGCGTTTTTTTCTGAATCACTTCATTGACGGAGGACCTTGGGGAGGACACAATTTCCTCTTGCACAGAAATGCTAGCATTACTTTTTGCTGAAGACATCGTTATTTTAGTGTTGTACTTAATAAGATAAAACGCTAATGCAATTTTGACCAATAAGAGAGAGAGAAAAAAAAATATATCTTCAAAATATCAATATCAATTTTGAAATATGACAAAATTAATATTTTTATTAATCTTGAAATATGAAAAATCAATATTTTTATGAATTTTGAAATATGAAAAATTTATATTTTTGATTAATTTTGAAATATGAAAAATTTATATTTTTTATGAATTTTGAAATATGAAAAATTAATATTTTTATGAATTTTGAAATATGAAAAATGTATATTTTTGATTAATTTTTTTAATATGAAAAACTAATATTTCTATTAATTTTTCAAAAATTAATTTTTAATAATATTTCAAAATATTAATATTAATCTTGAACGCGAAAATCAATATTTGAATTTTCAAAAAAAACAAAACAAAAAAAACTTTTATATTTTCAAAATATCAATTCGAAATATGAAATTTCTTCTCTCTTCTATAATAATTTCTATTTACCACAAATATAGTATATCAATATGATAATTATTTATAATATCTCATGCAAGTGCCTCCAATATAATATGTCAGTATATTTAAAAAAATCTTAGCAGTATTCTCCAAACAATATGTGAGTATATGGCAGGGAATATATTTAACAATCTTTCTTTAGACTGAACCCACAATCAATATACTTCTACTAAGACAACAACATTAATATAAATATCTGAATTCTTTATTATTAGTAAGTAACTATGAACATGTTGATACATAAATATTTGTAATAATTAGAATATGAGTCAATATTATATACGTTAAAACAAAAACTATTTAAAATATGCTATGCAAAGCTCATGCAAATTTACTTTAAAAACCAGCCCTACTCACAATTGAATTTCATTGAGTTAACACAATGAGGCTAAATATAAACCACTAAACATTCAGACTGGCACGATTCTAAACAGTGCTTAAATCAAACAATAGGTCAATATTTGTACATTCAGTTATTTAGATAAAATTTGATTCTAATACAACTCTTACTTGGATACTAAAGTACATATAGTCTTAATATGAACAGTTATTTAAATATCTATTTATTTAGATTGGAACAATTCTTAATTGCTTATAATTAAAACCAATTCTAAGATAACTATATATATATCCTATATTTTACACAGATGAATTATTTAGCATGCAAGATACAAACTTAGCCTTATACCAGATTATGAGCACAGTAAAAATATTGAATAATTGTAATTGCAATGGATCAGGAGAAGTATGGCCCACTTTGTTTTATAGTTTGACTGTCTCCCACGCAACAGTTCAGTCAGTAACAAACTCAGCAGCCAGTCCCCTTTCCTTTCCTGCATACAACTATTTATTTTGTAATCATAGGTGTGGAATATGGGCGGCCCTTCGATACCTTGTCCCTGCTATTGGTTCACTTTGTGAGTGTGCGTTGCTAAGGAGATGCATCCTTGCAACAACCAATCGTCTCCTGGCTGCAATACCTGCATCTGTCCATCGGGGGCCCACATGACACATAAAACAAATTCCCATTTAACATTTCTAGCATTTAAAATTTTTCTTTAAAATGTGTAATAACTGTCATAATTTCCTTACATTAATAAGTTTGCAATAACAATCACAGATGGGTAAGATTACATTACCTCTCTTGTCATTTTGATATGAAACATGTGTCTAACATTATTTATATTGAATAATTTATATTGCTAACTATTCAATTTTTTCTATTAAACATATTATAATTTACTGCATTAGTAAATTTATTTTGTTAACATTTATATTTTATTTAGCCTAACAGAAAATTTATATTTCAATATTTCATAGTCATATCACATTAAAGTAACTTCCATATATCCATCTCACTATATTTCAAGAGATGTATTTAAAACTTTATAAACATTTATTGCACATTCATATGATATGACTTATTTCATCCCATGTATCGTCCTGTATGTGTTATCTTTTAGTTCCACCTGGAAAAACAGGAAATTATGTTATATATACATGTAATTCAAATATGGTATTATTAAAATTATTTTAAACATACATGGAAAGCTGGCATTGTTCCCTTTGCAAAATGTATTCAATTCTATTTGAGTCACCTTCCCCCCAGCTGTGTGTCTGCAGCACATGTCTTACTTTGAATCCACAAAGATTTAGGTGACAAATTCCAGAGGGCCCTTGAACACATTCTTTTCTCTCATCAGCAAATGTCTTGGAGTTATAAAACTCTGCATATATAGTCAAATGAATAGGTTCACTGAGTTATAGTTCCTTTAGGAAAATTTGTTTGTGTGCTTACACAGCAGGAGGTTGTGCTTCAAAAGCTATGCTGATTTTCAATCCTGATAAACGTGCATTCACCTAGCCAAAATCAACTAGTAGGGGGTTTTGAGTTAAATCCTGACATCAGAATTTCTATTCTACAGCACATCTGATAAAATAGACAGCTTTATATATACACACATTCTTTTCATATTATTTTCATTTATGTATATATATTAGTATATATATATATATATATATATATATATATATATATATATATATATATATATATATATCATTTACCTGTACCCTGACAGGCTTGGTCTTGGATGAAGAAAGAAGAGGTTACCGGACTTCAGGAACTGGTCACTGCTTGGAAGAAGACTTCACCGCCGGACTTCAGGAACCAGTCGCTGCTTGGAAGAAGACTTAATAGCCTGGAACAGGACTTCAGGAACCATGAGTACCAATCTGGGGGTTAGATTTAGGTTTTTTTTTTTAGATTAGGGTTATGAATATCCTTTAAAGGGCAGTAAAACAGCTGAATGCCCTAAGGGCAATGCCCATACAAATGCCCCTTTAGGTTAGTTTAGGTTTTTTAGTGTTAGGTTTATTTATTTTGGGGGGTTTGGTGGGTGGTGGGTTTTACTGTTAGGGGTGGACTGTTTAACTTAGTGCAATGCCCTACAACAAGCCCTTTTAAGCGCTTTTGATAGTTTAGCATTAGATTAGGGGGTGTTTTTATTTTGGGGGGCTTCTTTATTTTCTTAGGGATTAGGTTTATTTTTTTTTATTTTGGATAATCTTGTTTATTATTTTATGTTCTGTTAGACTTTTTTATTTCTGTAATTTTAGCTTAACTTAAACTTAGTTTTTTATGTTTAAAGTAATGTTAGATTTTTTTATTTTAATTGTTAGTAATTTCTATTATTAATTTAGGTAATTGGTTTAATTTAGGGGGTGTTAGGTTAAGGGGTATTAGGTTAGGTGGTGTTAGGTTAGGGGGCTTAGTAATTTAATTAGTTATTTGCGTTGTGGGTTTTGGCGGATTAGGGGTTAACAGTTTTAATAGGGACTTTGCGATGTGGGTTAATAGTGAATTAGGGATTAATAGGTTTAATAGGGACTTTGCGATGTGGGTTAATGGCGGGTTAGGGGTTAATACATTTATTAGGTAGTTTGTGATGTTGGGGTTGGCGGATTTAGGGGTTAATACTTTAATTATTAGTTGTGATGTTGGTTTGATGGCGGATATAGGGGTTAATAGTTTATTTAGGCATATTGCGTTGTGGGGGGTTGTCGGTTTCGGGGTTAATACTTTTATTATTAATTGCGATGTGGGTTGGATGGCAGATTAATATACCTTCAAGTAGATTACAAGTTTTGCGTTCGTGTTTTAATGCTGAAAAATTTGCCATTTCAGTGTTAAAACAGCAAAGCAGCCATTACGAGTCTTGTCGGTATAACTGTATCGCAAGCCTTTTAGCCTGTAATTTGAATAGCCAATAGAATTTCAGTAGCTCTCATCCTATTGGCTGATCTGAACAGCCAAATGGATTTCAGTAGCTCACATCCTATTGGCTGATTTGAATTTCCAAAATCAAATCAGCCAATAGTAATTCAAAGGACGCCATTTTGAAAAGGCTCCCTTGCATTGAAGATTCAGTATACGGCGGCGACCGGGTTAGTGTTAGGTTTTTTTAAACTTTTTTGGATTAGGGTTTGGGCTATCTTAAAAGAGCTAAATGCCCTTTTAAGGGCAATGAAAAAGAGTTGAATTACCTTTTAAGGGCAATGCCCATACAAATGCCTTTTTCAGGGCAATGGGTAGCTTAGGTTTTTTTAGAGTTAGTTTTTTTATTTTGGGGGGTTGGTTGGGTGGTGGGTTATACTGTTGGGGGGTCTTTGTATTTTTTTACAGGTAAAAGAGCTGTTTAACTTAGGGCAATGCCCTACAAAAGGCCCTTTTAAGGACTATTGGTAGTTTATTGTAGGCTAGGGTTTTTTTTATTTTGGGAGGACTTTTTTATTTTTATAGGGCTATTAGATTAGTTGTAATTGTTTTTATTTTTGATAATTTTGCTTGTTATTTTTCGTAATTTAGTGTTTGTTATTTTTTATACTTTATAATTTTTTTTATTTTTTGTAATTTAGTATTTTTTATTTTTTTGTAATTGTAGATTTAATATTTTTAGTAGTGTTAGGTTTTTTTAATTTGTAATTTAGTTTATTTAATTTGTAATTTAGTTTATTAATTTGTAGTTAGTTTAATTTTAGTCTAATAGTTATATTAGTTTAATTTATAGTTTAAATTAAGTTTTTTTTAAATTTCACAGGTAGGTTTTTATTTATTTTAAGATAGGGATCTTGTAATTTTAATATAAAGTTAGGGGTGTTAGGTTTCGGGGTTAATAGTTTAATTTAGTTTTTGGCGATGTGGGGGGGGGGCTGTCGGTTTAGGGGTTAATAGGTTTGTTTAGTGGCAGTGATGTGGGAGGCCAGAGGTTTAGGGATTAATAACTTTATTTAGTTGCGGCGATGTCGGGGAGCAGTGGAATTGGGGTTAATATCTTTATTATAGTGTGGGCAATGTTGGGGTGTGGAGGAATAGGGTTTAATAACTTTTTTATAATGGCGGCGATATTGGGAGCGGCAGATTAGGGGTTAATGGATCTATTTAGTTGGCGGCGATGTCGGGGGCGGCAGATTTGGGGTAAATAGATTTATTTAGGTGTCGGTGATGTCAGGGGCAGCAGATTAGGGGTGTTTGGACGTGGGGTTTATGTTAGGGTGTTAGGTTGAAATGTAACTTTTTTTCCCCCATAGACATCAATGGGGCTGCGTTACGGAGCTTTTCATTCCACGTTCGCAGGTGTTAGGATTTTTTCTAACATTTTCTCCCCATTGATGTCTATGGGGAAAGCGTGCACGAGCACGTCAAAGCAGCGCTTGTATTTTGTGCAGTATGGAGCTTAAAACCACCATATCGCACGCACAAGGCGGCTTTTTCAAAACTCATAATGGCAGCGCTATGGAGAGTGAAATAACGCAACTTTTGTTGAGTTCGTTTTGCACCCTCTATAGAGCAAAACTTGTAATCTAGGTGTTTATTAGTTATTGCGGTGGGGGATTGCGGTTGACAGAATGACAGGTAGATAGATATTGCGCATGCGTTAGGTGTTAGTTAATATTTTCAGGCAGTTACGGGAGTTACAGTGCTCACATACTTAGCGCAAGGCTTGCTGCGGCTACCTTTGTGTGGCGAGGTGAAAATGAAGTAAAATTTATTGCGTTGAATATGTGATACCGATTTGCAACGCAGTTCTATGTTAACTTATAGGAGTAAAAATTGCGGCCGACGGGTAAATACCAAAACCGCGTATAAAAACTGGCATTACCAGCTTTTGCGGGCAACGCCGCATATGTAATCTTGCCCGTGGAGTCATGCAGGGGTCAGCACTAATTGGATAAAATTCAATTTTGTAAATAGCGCTGAGATAAGGTGGCAATATGCAGAGGCTTCGATACAAGGTAATTGCAGAGGTAAAAAGTATATTTATATAACTGTGTTGGTTATGCAAAATTGGGGAATGGGTTATAAAGGGATTATCTATCTTTTTAAACAATAAGAAAATCCAGGTGTAGACTGTCCCTTTAATGGAACAAAATAAAGATTTTCTTACTGCTTATTATTTTATGTTTAATTTGTCAATATTGGGATATATAATGCTGCAAGCATCAAAGACATATTAATGTTCTTTTAATCTCAATTGTTTAACTGGCACCAGTTGCGGAGTACATTTGCTAAAGAAAATCAATAAGGAAATAAAAATCCTTCAGGAGCTGCGCTCACGATACAGAAAAACAAAAAACTAAAATAAAGTACATATAAAGGTCTTTGGAAAAAATTAAACTAAGTCCGATTGCAGGCAACCCTCCCAAACAATGTGGTTGAAAGACAGATTCTGGAAAACAGAAAGGAGGTGCCTCATAGGGTAGTAATGTCAGGCAATGAAGGTGAATACATTTACAGACAAATGCCAACTCACATAAATCGTAGCACACACAGTGCTATAAACAGCAAGCTGAGACCTCTTAGAGTCGCCTGGCAGACCCGCTCACGATATCCGGCTGGCAGTCACGTGGTAGGTATAAACCAATAGCTTATGAACACTCCAGTCACGTCAAGAGATACGTCCTATAGAGCGTCCACCAATCAGCTGGCAGCAAACACGGAGCATGAGGAGACAAGGGAAACCCTTGAATAGGGAGTGAACACAGAGTGAGGATAAACTAAAATCAGTTTATTAAAACAATTGGTAAAAACAGCAATGCGTTTCTTGGCCACAGTGCCATTTCATCAAGCTGTAAAAATGCTAAAAACCCCGCTCTTTATAAACCCTCCTCTTAAACCAATCAATGATTGATCCGGCCACACACCCCGAGGATGGATGTCACGCTTAAAAAGCTAAAATTAACACTGGGATTTGACATCGTCATTTTACATATCTAAATAAAATCTAATAGAATAACAGGGCACACCATCAAGACTATATTTAATTGTCAGTCTAATCGAATACTGCTAAATCACATAACATTAAAAAGTGGTAAGCAGATAAAAATAAGGTATGAGACAAAATCCTAGGAGATTGTAACATTATCTCAATTCACACTAAAAAATCCCCATAGTCTGCCATAAGACGTTCTTAAAATCAGGTTGTGTATTTCTAATCATCGAGCTATCCATACCATGAAAAATGCACCATTATTATCATATGTGCCATGGGAATGCTTTGATGGGTATAGTGATGGGATCTAGTTTATTTCCATAATGTAATTTGTGAATTAACGGGATTCCAATATAATAATATCTCAGTATTGGTTGATTAATAATTTAGTGATCCTGTTATATTAAGATAATTGCTCATAGAGACAAACGCCTAGATTACGAGTCTTGCGTTAGCCTTAAAAAGCAGCGTTGAGAGGTCCCAACGCTGCTTTTTAATGCCCGCTGGTATTACGAGTCTTGAAATGACAGGCTCACCGCTCACTTTTTTGGCCAGACTCGAAAATACCGCAAATCCACTTACGTCAATTGCGTATCCTATTTTTTCAATGGGATGTGCCTAACGCCGGTATTATGAGTCTTCCAAAAAGTGAGCGGTAGACCCTCTCCTGTCAAGCCTGGTACAGCATTTTAAAGTCAGTAGTTAAGAGTTTTATTGGCTAACGCCGTAGAATAAAACTCTTAACTAAAGTGCTAAAAAGTACACTAACACCCATAAACTATCTATCTAACCCCTAAACCGAGGCCCCCCACATGAGGCCCCCCACATTGCAAACACTAAAATAAAATTTTTAACCCCTAATCTGCGGAACCGGACATCGCCGCCATTATAAAAAATATATTAACCCCTAAACCGCTGCACTCCAACATCGCAAACACTAGTTAAATTTTATTAACCCCTAATCTGCCCTCCCTAACATCGTCAACATCTACCTACATTTATTAACCCCTAATCTGCTGCCCCCAACATCGCTGCAACTATATTAAAGGTATTAACCCCTAAACCTTAGTCTAACCCTAACCCTAACACCCCCCTAACTTAAATATTATTTAAATAAATCTAAATAAAATAACTACAATTAACTAACTTATTCCTATTTAAAACTAAATACTTACCTATAAAATAAACCCTAATCTAGCTACAATATAACTAATAGTTACATTGGAGCATATGTATCAAGCTCCGAATGGAGCTTGATGCCCTGTGTTTCTGGCGAGCCTGCAGTATCGGCAGAAACAGTAGTTATAGCAAAGACCGCTGCTCCATAACCTGTCCGCCTGCTCTGAGCAGGCGGACACACATCGCCGGAAATCAACCCGATCGAGTACTCTGCTGGCGGCCAATTGGCCAAGAGTCTTGTGAGCTGCTGGTGCAATGCTGAATATGGCGAGCGTATTGCTCACCGTATTCAGCGAGGTCTGCAGTGTTGGATCAGGTCCGCCAGACCTTGATAACTAGAGGCCATTGTAGCTATCTCAGGGATTATATTTATTTTACAGGCAACTTTGTATTTATTTTAACTAGGGACAATAGTTATTAAATAGTTATTAACTATTTAATAGCTACCTAGTTAAAATAAAGACAAACCTAATAAAACCTAACCTAAGTTAAAATTACACCTAACACTACACAATCATTAAACTAATTCCATAAATTAACTACAATTAAATACAATTGAATTAAATTATCTAAAGTACGGAAAAAAAACCCCACTAAATTACAGAAAATACTGACAAAACTCGTAATCTAGCCGTATAGTTCTTAACATGTAACTATAATATCCATATGTTGTGAGCTCAATCATATAGTGAAGGGGAATATGTGAACATAGAATGTGTTGTGCTAGATGTGACTAAAGTGTGATGACATATTGTGTTAAAAAATAATAACATGTTGAATGTGGTATATCATGATGGTGGAAACTATACTTATATATAAGTAATTATTTGATACATCTAGGGGTTTTGACACTTCTAATTTTCCCTCCCTTTAAAGCCTATAAGAATTTCATTGTTATGTTCTCTAGTCAGTAAGAGTACTGATTTTTGGGGCTTCTGCCTAGTCTCCAGCGAGGCTTATATCTGATTGTGTATGATAGAATGTTAGATCGCAAATATTCCTAAATAGCTTCTAACACTCCACTGTAAATGACCTCCTAACTGCCTGACCCTCCATTGGAACTAGCTCACAAGTGTCAGTCCCAGGTGTGGAGCTACCATTGGTGCAGCAGGTGCAGTGGCAATAGGGACCAAGTGGTGGGGGGAGCTATAGTAGCCATTCTATATATAGGTATGTGTAGAATGTGTAAATTACAATGCTGGTGAACCTTTATTAGTGCTGGTTGCAGATCCTTCTATCTATCCTCAAAATCATTATACAGAGCAGCATGTATATTGTTACTATAGCTTACTAATGAGTTACATTTTGGGGCCCATCAAAAATTATTGTACCAGGGCACTCTGTTCAATAGTTCTACTACTGGTCAGTCCCAACTATGTGCAAATTATGTGCCTTCCACAACAAGTGTTCCTCACCCGATTTATTAGGGACATCCGCTCTAATTACCACAACTACCAAATAAACACCTCACTCTAATAACATTCCACATTGGGTTATTCACAACTCACTAATAAATAAACCCACCACTAAATTCACAAAAATAATCCTTCAATCATGATTCTACATCCAAGGGACTCCTGATCCTAACTATTCTCCACCTCTAAAACCCTCATCCTAATTAACCCCCACCAAAGTAATGGCCATCATAGTTAACCCCAAACATGACCATTACTAAAATTTCCTCTGTCCTAATTAATCCCCCATCAGCATAACTTTCCACCAATCACATCCATAGATATAGAGCAAGACCCCTCTAAGAGGCCGTCAAACGTAAAATTAATAACAAGTTGTTTCTTCAGTCTTCAATGTATTCCTTTATTACCCATTATATAGTTGTCTTGTCCGTCTGAACAATACTGGGTCCTCACATCAGCAACTATATGTGGAACCAGGATTAAAGCAATGTCCTATAATTAGGTGGGATTCAAAGGGAGGAGAAAAAAAATCAATGGGGTACTTAAAAAAGAAACATAGGGCTCCATTGGGTATGTGTGGGTGGGGTACATGAAAGATAATATGATAAAGTAGGAGTCAATTTAAAATGAATTGCTTGATGTCAGCTGTGAACCAACAATGAACTATAGGCCATAGCTGAACACAACAACTAAAACAATCAATGATGCTATATATGTAGTTCAGGATAAACAGTGTATTGTTGCTCCTGGGCTGCCAATGATTATATGCATAATACCTGCAAAAATACGCTTTAGCTTAAACGCATTAGAACATTTTTTTTTTTAAATACAGCTTTATGTACATTTAAAAATATTCTCTTAGAAGCCGAGCTTCGCCGTGCTGGGTAATGGAAGCAGAGTGAGAGAGCTCTGTTGCTGTCAGTTCTTCAGAGTGATTAGCCGGCAAGTTCAGTGGACAAAAATCAGCATGAAGATAGCTGGGTAGCTGTAGGACACGTACGGTCACCTAGCTTACATCCAGGGAAGGAGAGAGCTGCTTATACAAGGGGAAAGGTGCGGGGCTGTGGAGTTTACCACCATCAGAGGAGCAATCAAATATACATATGGTCACAGCAACACCGGATCAACAGATGGCTTCTTGTCAGCAAGTGAGGCAGGGGATTAAGGGAACGGCAGTCCGGTCGGACCTAGATTCATTACAGCACACATGCAGAAGTACGCCACTAAGGGTATATAGAAAGGCAGAACAGGGGGATCTTTCATCCACCCACAAAACTAAGGTAGCCACGAAGGTGGCACTGAGGGGTTAGGCTCTTTTTCTAATTAAGGGGCAAGAACACATCTAAAGCCCATAAAAAAAAGAGCGTACACTTCCACAAACGGCCTAGCCTTGCCGTATTGAAAGCGCAACTGATACCCACGTGGGTGAATACAATACTCACTGGCAGTGAGTTCATACCTAGATTAGGGGGCCTCAAATATAAAGAGCCAAGCAGGTCAATAAACATATACCCATAATACACGCAGCATACCTGTGTATCTTGTATCCCCAGCGAAGATAAATCTCCTTAAAGAGACAGCATTTCATTTTAACACAGGGCCTTCATTTGAGTTACAGCAGCTTTATGGCTGCCAAAAAAGGAAATAAGCCAGAAAAACTAAATAAAAACCCATCTCTGGCCCCATCGGCCTCCACTTTTTTTCACACACAAGATCTCCCTAATCCAGATATGCCTCAGACACAGGATGCTCGGTCCTCTGATGCTCCTCTTCAGATGTAGCTGGACACCAGAGGGACTCTTTGCTTTCCATTAAAACTCAGATAGCAAGTTTGCCTTCCAAAACAGATATTGAGGCACTTAAATCTTTTATAAAAGAAGAAATAAGGGATCTAAAAAAAGACCTGAACGAAATGGACTCAAGAATTGAATACCTTGAGGATGGTCAAGACAGTTTAAACAACCTGGTCAGCTCTAACACCCAGCAACTGTCTATCCAGGACTCCATGATCCAAACGCTGCAAGATAAATTAGAAGACCTGGACAACAGGGGGAGGCAGAATAATTTGAGAATTAGGGGTATCCCAGAGGAGATATCGCAAGAACATCTAAAATCCTATGTAAAAAATCTGTTCCAATACTTGATGCCCAGACCTGCCCTGCTTTCAAATGAGGACATCGAAAGGATTCACAGAGCTCTGAGGCCCCATTCTAAACCCCCTGCACCATCTAGGGATGTTATACTATGTTTGCTGAAGTTCACCATGAGAGAGGAGATCTGGTAGGCGGCCAGGACCAGGCAAACTATTTATTTTCAAACTCACTCTCTGCAAATATTTCAGAATTTACAAAGACGAAGGGAGGTGTGCTTTATAACCAAAAAGCTCCAAGAAAACAACATTAGATACCACTGGGGCTTCCTTTTTAGTCTCAATATCAATCACAATGAAACCCAAATAATCTATAAAAGCTTCAATGACCAAGATGACCAAGATGCTCCACAGGAGTCCCATTTAAATTCTCACCTACAAAAGGAACCCTAGAGCCTGGGCCTCTGACACCTTAGTTATACGCCTTCCTTTAAATAATCTGGCTGCCTATGGCTCCTTAGCTCCTTCCTTTCATAACACTCCCTTTTAAATTGTCCAAGTCTTGTCTTCAACAAGAAATAACAATACTAAGCTAAACTTTTAAGGTTTTCTGACACCATTCGTCCCCCTGTTAAATGGTGTACACACTGTCTCACTCATACACCATATACTTATGTATTTACATATGTTTTGATACAATTGTTTATACAGGGAGTGCAGAATTATTAGGCAAGTTGTATTTTTGAGGATTAATTTTATTATTGAACAACAACCATGTTCTCAATGAACCCAAAAAACTCATTAATATCAAAGCTGAATAGTTTTGGAAGTAGTTTTTAGTTTGTTTTTAGTTATAGCTATTTTAGGGGGATATCTGTGTGTGCAGGTGACTATTACTGTGCATAATTATTAGGCAACTTAACAAAAAACAAATATATACCCATTTCAATTATTTATTTTTACCAGTGAAACCAACATAACATCTCAACATTCACAAATATACATTTCTGACATTCAAAAACAAAACAAAAACAAATCAGTGACCAATATAGCCACCAATATAGCCACCCCCTACCAATACACCAGGATCAGGTTGGTTTTATTCCCAATAGAGAGGCTAAAGATAATACAGTCCATAATATGCATTTAATATGGCACGTAAAGACAACTGGAATGCCAGCGGTGTGGCTTTCTACCAATGCGGAAAAGGCTTTCGTTTGGGTAAGCTGGTCATTCCTTAAGTGGACATTACAGTCATTTGGTCTGGGGAATGCTATGCTACATAGAATATTCACCCTTTATGCATCCCCCAGTGCCCGCATATATCCCTTAACAGCATCCTCTTGCAACCTTTCCAAATCTCCAACGGTACATGGCAGGGCTGTCCTCTCTCCCCACTGCTATTTGTTTGCCTATTAGAAACTTTAGCCACCAAAATTAGAATTAATAAAAAAATTGCTGGCATAATTGTGGGCGAAAAAGAATATAAACTATCCTTGTTTGCTGATGATATTCTTTTCACACTTACCAGTCCTAAGGTGTCAATACCCCCTTTGATGGATGAATTGGGACTATTTAACAAACTTACAAATTTCTTGATCAACCACTCTAAATCTGTGATTCTAAGAGTCTCTCTCACCCAGCAGATGGAACTCCAGATAAAAAAAAAATTGTCCCTTAAGATGATGCGAGAACTCTATACAATACCTAGGCATCCAACTAGCAGAAGACATAGACACAATTTTTAAGTTAAACTATATCCCAATTCGGATGGCTCTGGCTCGTGATCTATCCTCTTGGAATTCTAAGTGCCTGTCATGGATAGGTAGGATTAACACCATCAAAATTAATGCCTTCCCCAGACTATTGTATATTTTGTATACTCTCCCAATTCCTCTCCCACCTAAATAACCATCTCAGATCCAACAGCTATTCCACTCTTTCATTTGGAAAGGCAAGCAACCTAGAATTAATAGAACAACTATGATGCCCTCCATTGAACAAGGAGGCATGGGAGTCCCTAACGTAGACTCATATAGAACAGCGGTCTTTATTCAGCGCATTTTGGACTGGATGATCCATAGGACACAAAAGAGATGGATAGAGCTAGAGGAAAATTTAAACCTAGATATAAGGCTGTCCGCAGTGAGTTGGCACCCTAATTTCAAATCTTTAGTTAAAAATGTCACTAATCCTATAACCAGAGCGACTATCCAGCACTGGAGTGTAGCAAACAGACAAATCCATATATCTCATTGATTCCCTCCCCACTAAACTCCTTGATTTATAACAGTGAGTTTTCTATTGGAGACCTAGGAAAATTCACCGACTAGGATAGTGACATCCCAGTCCTAGACATTCACCAGATAACTAACAATGGCCTAGATTTAGAGTTTGGCGGTAGCCATCAAAACCAGCGTTAGAGGCTCCTAACGCTGGTTTTCACCGCCTGCTGGTATTTGGAGTCAGTCAGGAAAGGGTCTAATGCTTACTTTGCAGCTGCGACTTTTCAATACCGCAGATCCCCCTACGTATCCTATCTTTTCAATGGGATCTTTCTAACGCCGGTATTTAGAGTCTTGGCTGAAGTGAGCGTTAGAAATTTAACAACAAAACTCCAGCCGCAGAAAAAAGTCAGTAGTTAAGAGCTTTCTGGGCTAACGCCGGTTTATAAAGCTCTTAACTACTGTGCTCGAAAGAACACTAACACCCATAAACTACCTATGTACCCCTAAACCGAGGCACCCCCACATCGCCGCCACTCTATTAAAATTTTTTAACCCCTAATCTGCCGCTTCGTACAACGCCGCCACCTACGTTATCCCTATGTACCCCTAATCTGCTGCCCCTAATACCGCTGACACCTACATAGTATTTATTAACCCCTAATCTGCTGCCCCCAACGTTGCCGCCACCTACCTACACTTATTAACCCCTAATCTGCCGACCGGAACGCACCGCTACTATAATAAATGTATTAACCCCTAATCCGCCTCACTCCTGCCTCAATAACCCTATAATAAATAGTATTAACCCCTAATCTGCCCTCCCTAACATCGCCGACACCTAACTTCAAGCATTAACCCCTAATCTGCCGACCGGAGCTCACCGCTACTCTAATAATTTTTTTATCCCCTAAAGCTAATTCTAACCCTAACCCTAACACCCCCCTAAGTTAAATATAATTTTTATCTAACGAAATAAATTAACTCTTATTAAATAAATTATTCCTATTTATAGCTAAATACTTACCTGTAAAATAAACCCTAATATAGCTACAATATAAATAATAATTATATTGTAGCTATTTTAGGATTAATATTTATTTTACAGGCAACTTTGTATTTATTTTAACCAGGTACAATAGCTATTAAATAGTTAATAACTATTTAATAGCTACCTAGTTAAAATAATTACAAAATTACCTGTAAAATAAATCCTAACCTAAGTTACAATTAAACCTAACACTACACTATCAATAAATTAATTAAATAAAATACCTACAATTATCTACAATTAAACCTAACACTACACTATCAATACATTGATCGGAACAGCCAATAGAATGCGAGCTCAATCTGATTGGCTGATCGGATCAGCCAATCAGATTGAACTTGATTCTGATTGGCTGATTCCATCAGCCAATCAGAATTTTCCTACCTTAATTTCCGATTGGCTGATAGAATCCTATCAGCCAATCGGAATTCGAGGGACGCCATCTTGGATGCCGTCCCTTAAAGGAACCGTCATTCGTCGGGAAGTCGTCGGTGAAGATGGATGTTCCGCGTCGGCGGGATGAACATGGATCCGGAAGAAAGAAGATTGAAGATGCCGCTTGATAGTAGACTTCAGCCGGATCATGGACCTCTTCAGCTCCCGCTTGGATGAAGACTTCAGCCGGATCATGACATATTCAGCCCCCGCTTGGGCTTGGATCAAGACATCGGAGGCTCTTCTGGATTGATCGGTGAACCCGGCGTGGTGAAGATAAGGTAGGAAGATCTTCAGGGGCTTAGTGTTAGGTTTATTTAAGGGGGGTTTGGGTTAGATTAGGGTCATGTGGGTGGTGGGTTGTAATGTTGGGGGGAGGTATTGTATGTTTTTTTTTTACAGGCAAAAGAGCTGAATTCTTTGGGGTATGCTCCGCAAAGGGCCCTTTTCAGGGCTGGTAAGGTAAAAGAGCTTTTCTATTTTAATTTTAGAATAGGGTAGGGCATTTTTTTTATTTTGAGGGTCTTTCTTATTTTATTAGGGGGCTTAGAGTAGGTGTAATTAGTTTAACATTGTTGTAATATTTTTCTAATGTTTGTAAATATTTTTTTATTTTTTGTAACTTAGTTCTTTTTTATTTTTTGTACTTTAGTTAGTTTATTTCATTGTATTTATTTGTAGGTATTGTATTTAATTAATTTATTGATAGTGTAGTGTTAGGTTTAATTGTAGATAATTGTAGGTATTTTATTTAATTTATTTATTGATAGTGTAGTGTTAGGTTTAATTGTAACTTAGGTTAGGATTTATTTCACAGGTAATTATTTTAACTAGGTAACTATTAAATAGTTATTAACTATTTAATAGCTATTGTACCTGGTTAAAATAATTACAAAGTTGCCTGTAAAATAAATATTAATCCTAAAATAGCTACAATATAATTATAATTTATATTGTAGCTATATAAGGTTTTATTTTACAGGTAAGTATTTAGCTTTAAATATGAATAATTTATTCAATAAGAGTTAATTTATTTCGTTAGATTTAAATTATATTTAACTTAGGGGGGTGTTAGGGTTAGACTTAGCTTTAGGGGTTAATACATTTATTAGAGTAGCGGTGAGATCCGGTCGGCAGATTAGGGGTTAATTATTGTAGGTAGGTGGAGGCGACGTTGAGGGCGGCAGATTAGGGGTTAATAAATATAATATAGGGGTCGGCGGTGTTAGGGGCAGCAGATTGGGGTACATAGGGATAACGTAGGTTGCGGCGGTGTATGGAGCGGCAGATTAGGGGTTAATAATAATATGCAGGGGTCAGCGATAGCGGGGGCGGCAGATTAGGGGTTAATAAATATAACATAGGGGTCGGCGGTGTTAGGGGCAGTAGATTAGGGGTACATAGGGATAACGTAGGTTGCCGCGGTGTACGGAGCGGCAGATTAGGGGTTAATAATAATATGCAGGGGTCAGCGATATCGGGGGCGGCAGATTAGGGGTTAATAAGCGTAAGGTTAGGGGTGTTTAGACTCGGGGTACATGTTAGGGTGTTAGGTGCAGACTTAGGAAGTGTTTCCCCATAGGAAACAATGGGGCTGCGTTAGGAGCTAAATGCTGCTTTTTTGCAGGTGTTAGGTTTTTTTTCAGCTCAAACAGACCCATTGTTTTTTATGGGGGAATCGTGCACGAGCACGTTTTTGAAGCTGGCCGCGTCCGTAAGCAATGCTGGTATCGAGAGTTGCAGTGGCGGTAAATATGCTCAACGCTCCATTTTTTGGAGCCTAACGCAGCCCTTCTGTGAACTCTAAATACCAGCGGTATTTAAAAGGTGCGGGGGAAAAAAAGCATGCGTAGCTAACGCACCCCTTTGGCCGCAGAACTCTAAATCTAGCCGAATGACTGCCTACAGTCTCAAGTGCAATTGCAAGAACAAGGGTTTACATGGTCTATAAAATGGTTTAATTACAGATGAGTACACCACTACATTATGACACACGAATACAGCAAGAATATGCTAAGGCCTCTTACAACTTTAGAGAAATTATTTTCATCCAGACAACCCAAGAAGCACACTCTATCTAGGATACACACCATTTTAACACAGCCACCTCCGGGCAACCTTCCCACCTCTATAGAATCCTGGGAAAGGGAGTTGAGAATTATAATATTGCCCCACACAGCAATGAATATATTTAGAAGTACAAAATCTTCCTCATCCTAGGCCTACATAGTTGAGTTAAACTATAAGATACTTCACAACTGGTATCTTACTCCAAAACGTCTACATAGACTTTATCCTACAGCCACCAATAGATGTTGGACATGCAGCTAGCGGAATGGGACATATGTGGTGGTGGTGTAATGGGGTAAACAAGCTATGGAGGGATAGTGTGGGGGAAATTGAGGATGCCTTTGTTACTGTTATTCCCTTAGACCCTTTAATTTTCCTACTTAATACATTTTTAAAACTTCCCTCCAAGGCACACCAATTATTATTCAGTATAATGACAAATAGCTTAAAATCTATTATAGCCAAGGACTGGAAATCCTGCATACCCCCCACCTTGCCCATGTGGAGAGGTAGGGTCTCAGAGTTAATGGAGCTCGAGGAATACAGATCTTATAAAAATGACACAAGAGATTTCTATATTGCCACGCAGGCTATCTGGGAACAGTACCTACTCAAGAGACAGGAGCAATTAGACGCACTGCCCTGATTCTGTTTAACCATACATCAATAGATAGTCTCTAGTATTCTATCCCCTGTAAGAACTGAAAAGACTTAAGTATTATAGACCGACATATAACTAATTGTACTGTTTTGCAACAATAACATAACAATATGCAACCTTCACGTGATTTGATGTTAAAACTTATTCTAATATTATAAAACATGAGAATCGTTTTTGCTTTGACAAAAAGCTATTCATGATTCAATTAAGCCTGTTGTTTCTGTATTATTTTAATGTAACATATAATTCATATGTTCTTTTCTCAATAAACAGAATTTGGATTAAAAATATTCTCTTATTACCCCTGACATCCACAGAGTAATAAACCCTAAGCAACACCTGTCATAGCGTCTTCTCGCTCCTCCTGGCCGTTGCCATGGTAGCATCTGGTTGTTGTGCGGTGCATGGTGGTGACATCATCATCGCGAGCCGTGATTGCTGCTTTGCTCATTTCCTGTGCAGCTGTTCCTCCACCTGGGTGTGAGCCTGCCCTTATTTAATGTAATCTCCTTCAGTCTGTAAGTGCCCTAGTATAGGTTTGCCTCTGTGTAGTCTTGGGTGCTATTTTTTGCTGTTTACTATTGTGCTTTACTGGACTGTCTGCTTGTTACTGAAACCTGCATTGCTTATTGACTATTCTACTGCTTAACCCTTTTTCTACTCAGAACGATTGGGTTGCCTGCTTGTTACTGAACCCTGCATTGCATATTGATCATTCTACTGCTTAACCCTTTTGATACTAAGAAAGATCGGACTACCTGCTTGTTACTGAATCCTGTATTGCCTATTGATCATTCTACTGCTTAATCCTTTAGATACTCAGAAAGATTGGACTGCCTGCTTGTTACTGAATCCTGCATTGCCTATTGATCATTCTACTGCTTAATCCTTTAGATACTCAGAAAGATTGGACTGCCTGCTTGTTACTGAATCCTGCATTTCCTAGTGACCCTTCATTTGCCTAACCCTTTGATTCTCAGAAACATTCTTCTCACTGAACCCTATACTGCTGCGTGAGCATCTCTTTTATTTTTCTGTGTTCTCATTGTCATAGTACTGTCTTCTTACTTCTGAACCCTACTCAGGCCTGTGACCTGCTCCTCATTAACCAACACAGCTTGTGATGTTAACTGTTCCTGTACTTCCTCATTCCTTCAAACTGTTATACTTAGTTCTGGGATTTTCTTTATCTTTCCACTTGATGCTGGGATAAGAAGACCACTGGCCAGGATTGGCCTGATAAGGAAATATCCTACGAACATTAGAACTCCTCCACACACTTCAATTTACCTTAACATCAGCATTAGGAATCTTGGGTACCCTACACAACCCTCCACATTACAACAACCTCCTAACACATAAGAAACCCCCTACACAAACCCCAAGGCAGCTGATAACACTTTAGCAATCCCGTACCTGGTACCTAAGGTCCCCCTAGCCCATAATGGGAAAAATAGAATCTTTATTTAGCAGAGATTATAACTTTTTTTGAATGTAAAAATGTTTCAGAACAGTTTAGATGCCCATTAAAACTGAGTTTATGTTCCAATATTGTTTTATTCCTTTGCTTGATAATATGTAGCACATATAGTGTATTATAGCAGCCATCCACTTCTGTGATCCTAAAATGTTTTATTGGGTGTGGTATGAAACATCCACTTGAGATCTCAGTAGATATTGTTTAAGGTGCAGTTAAAGTATGGGTGGACAGTATAACCTGATTTTAAATACACATTATTATATCATGGCTCCCTTTACATAATATGTGAGCTTAAAAGGTATAGTCAAAATTTGGTATCAGAAGCTTTTTTCATATACTTTTTGAGATGGAGAGCAACATAACATTCTCTTGTATCACTGTATAACAAGTGTTCAGTGTGTCCATAGAGGTACAATATGATCATTGCTTTATGTATGGCTAGAGTGACCACTATCACACACCTCAAGTGTTGCAAATCTTGTGTATGGCTAGAGTGACCACTATCACACACCTTGTGTATGGCTAGAGTGACCACTATCACAAAACTTGTGTATAGCTAGGAATTACTGTTGCAAACCTTATGCATGGCTAGAGTGACCACTGTATCACACCTTGCATATGGCTAGAGTTACTGACACATGATAGTTTAACTATAAATAGACTTCTGTGAAAACCCCTGCAGTCCCATTGGAAAACACAAATTTTGTATATTTTTGGTGAGTTATCAGATTTTTCTCTTACATTAATAATAGAAGCAGATTTTTTTTTACTTTATATGTTAATTTTTTTAATGGATTAGACCCAGGTGTAAAATAGAATGTTTTAGCACAGCCTTCTGATGAATTGGTTTGATTTTTTGAGGCAATAGAAATGTAGACTCGTTTTAAATACATGATTTCAGAAACTTACAATAATGTGTAAAATTGTTATCTACACAAGCAGATGGAGTCAATGTTTGAGATATGTAACGCTATATATTTGTACAAAAAACAAAAAAGAGAACATTAATCATCAATATACTAATTACATCAAACGAGAGAATAATGGTGTAGACTGTGGTTATACTAATTAGATATCATATTGGTAAACCAATTCCTTAAAATCTATGAAGCTTGCTATGAAGTCTGGTATATAGTAGGTACGTATCAGTCTAAAACCCATGTTCTCATACAGGCGTTGGGCATCAGTCTGAACCACTGAGGTCTCCAGGATAACTGATTCACACCCTCTGCCCTGAGCAAAGTCAATGACTGTCCTGCACAAGGCTTTAGCAATCCCATTACCTCGCTGGCTTCTCAGTACAGATAGTCTCTTAAGCTCCACACACTGAATTCCTAGGGGATGAGATGAGGGGATGGCTGCCACAGTAGCCACAACCTGCCCAGCAGACTCAGCCACCCAGAAGCAGCTGCCTTCTCTCTGCAGGTAGTACTTGTGTATGTCCTTCATGTCTTCACAAAGGCACTGCTCAAGATAGGTATAGAAGATACTTCTGATATTCAAGTAGAGGAGGGCTAGTACAGAGGTCACAGCCAGCATGGATATAGCTATGGAGCCAGAGATCAGGAAAGACACAACAGATGCACAAACCATAAAAATCCAAACAGGTGATAGCCTGAGGGATCGATAGAACGTCACAGGGACATGCTCCAATATTCCTTGAACAAACAGGTCTCTGGCTACCTCATGATCTGACCAGTTATAGAGCCGTATGCTGAAGTCAGACATTTTTCAACCTAGAATAGATAGAATTTAAAGGGACATTGTAAAAACCTTCTGTCATGCATATGTAAGTGCAGTAATAACTGTTATTATTAGTAACAATATTAGACGATAGTGGAATATACAGTCTTGGGGCCTAATAATAAAAAATTGCTGGCATGGAGAGAAATCACTCTTCATAGCAAACCTTCAAGCTAAAATTTGCCTTTCTAAAATTCTTTTAGGGGCATCACTTGACAATTTCGGCAGAGCATAGAGCTTTAGATTATCAGGCCTAGAGACACAAGGATTAGTGGACCTGCTGTACAGAGATAAATTCTGTTTGCATTCAAAAAGATTAAGTGATATTTAATGTGGATATGAGTCTTAGCACAGCTGATTAAGTTGCATGCATTAGCACAGAAGCTTATAGTATAGGGCCCTTTATTAAAAGCTTGTAGCATAAATACACTTTAATAGTACTGCAAACTAAATTCCTCAATAGTTAAAACATAATATATTCAGAACACTCTTAATGCTTTTAAAATTATGTAGATTTGAAAAAACAAAGAACAGATAGTTGCCTAAAACAGTGTACCGCCCAATTATACAAAATCCAAAGGAAGTGGCAGCAACATTTTTTATTTATTACACCAGCACAGTGACAAACAGCAGCAACATTTTGGGAGAACCTCCCTTAATCATGCTATCAAACATACTAATTTACTCCAATTTATAGACCTGTACCACTAGGTTGTGCTCTAGACCGCACATACATGTTTTAACTCTTTATATTTCCTCCTTAAAGGTACTTTTTTTTAGGTACATTATATATACAATTAAAATCAATACACATTACTCCTGGCAATTAGGTTATTAGGGATCTCTACTCACAGACTATTGGATACACTTTATCTTTTCTTTATACCTACTCTTAACTATTTCAATGTATCTTTATATATGCAATTGATATAGAACATTTTGTCTTCATACCTGCATTTCAAACGTAATTATTACAACACATTTCAACTATCACATATATATTTACAAGAAAACAGAAAGATCCCAATCTCTATTAAACCCATTTGGATTCATGGTCCCTAATTTGAAAATCCAAAAGGCTTCACGCTGCTTCAACAGCAATTCCCTATTACCTCCTCTGCGGGGCATAGGCACATTTTCTATTATTTGAAACCTCAATTCATTAATTAAATTACCCATTTTATGACCCATTTTTATGAAGTGATAAGCTACTGGGGCTTTTTTATTCCTTGTTCTAATATTGCTTTTATGTTCAATTATCCTATCCTTAATGTTTCTTGTAGTCTCCCCTACATAGCCACGCCCACAGGGACATTTAATAATGTACACTACAAATTGTGTATAACATGTATGATAACCTCTAATCTTATTTTTTTTTCCCAGTGGATGGATGATAGAATATTGGGCCTTTAATCATGTTATTACAACATGAACAATTTAAAAATGGGAAACATCCTTCATTCTTACAGCTTATGAATCCTTGCTTAGATTCTCTACTTGGGCCAATATCAGCTCTTATGAGCTGTTGTTTTAAGTTTAAACCCTGTTTATAAGATGACATAGGAGATAGTTGAAATTATTTAATCTCAGGGTTACACTCAGACAAAACCAACCAGTGCTTCCTAATAATCCTTTGTATTATAGCTCATTGGGCATTAAATTCTGATACAAAAATCAAACGCTGATCATCTTTATTCTTTTCCTTCTTTTGACTTAACAAAGTCTTTCTAGGTATTGATGCAGCATACTCCATTTCTCTATCAATTATTGAGGATGGATATCCTCTATTTCAAATTCTATTGCCCATTTCTTTAAATCTTAGGTCTAATAAATTGTCATCTGTTATTATCCTACAGGCTCTCAAAAATTGACTGCGAGGAATGGCTTTGAGAAGGGAAGGGGGGTGAGCACTCTCAAAATGAAGCTGACTATTACGATCTGTATGTTTACGAAAGAGATCTATTTTTAATGATAACCCATTCTTGATCACTTTTGTGTCTAAAAATGATATATTGTCCTCACTCCATACTAATTTAAATGTTATACCCCTTGTATCCTTAAAAAAATCGAGGGATCCAATGTCGCCCCTCCAAACTCCAAAGATATCATCGATATAGTGCCACCAACAGGCACATACCAATGAAACCTACATTTGGTATATTCGAACTTCTCTTCAAAAATATTCATAAATATATGCGCATAATTAGGGGCGATGTTGGACCCCATAGCAGTCCCCTGTGTTTGCAAAAAATAATCATCTTCAAATAAGAAGTGATTACAGTACAGAATTAATTATAAATATTGAGATATAACATCTATATGAGGCTGTGAGTAATTTTTATCAGAATTTAGTACTACTTTCACAGCACCTATCCTGCTTTCATGTATTATTGAAGTATCGAGGATCTCTACATCTAAACTGATAGAATGTTTTTATCAGACTCTAATACCAATGTATCAATTTTTCACAAAAAGTCACTTGTGTCTCTAATAAACGAATTAGAAATTTCTACATATGGTCTCAAAATACGATCAAGAAAATTGACAGATTAGTTAATACGGAGTCTGTACTCGCTACAACTGGGTGCCCTGGAGGTTCTTTGAAATTTTTATGAATTTTTGGCAGAGCATACATAACTGGTGTACAAGCGATAGTGGCTCTTGACAAGTCTTATTATATTAGTGAAATAAAACAACAGTTGAATGCAGAAGGGGTATATAAAAAACTATCTTATAACCCAGGATTTGCCATTCAAAAATAATTGAAAAATGTATGTCAAGTCGCCCTGAACAATAAGGCTAAGGCACTGTGGTTGAGCTCTGTAGCAACCCAAGGGTTGCAGGTTCGATCCCCGGCGAGGTCCACTCAGCCTTTTAACCTTCTGAGGTCGATAAAATGAGCAGCGCCTTGAGACCCTTACGGGTAATTAGCCGCGCTTTACAAGTACCCAATACATACATAAATACATACACCAGTAATGTGTACTCTGCAAAAAATTCATAAAAATTTAAAAGAACCTCCAGGGCGCCCAATTGTAGTGAGTACAGACTCTGTATTAACTAATCTGTCAGTGTATCCAATAGTCTGTGAGTAGAGATCCATAATAACCTAATTGTCAGGAGTAAGGTGTATTGATTTTAATTGTATATATAATGTACCTAAGAAAAAGTACCTTTAAGGAGGAAATATATAGAGTTAAAAAATGTATGTGCACTCTAGAGCACCACCTAGTGGTACATGTCTATAAATTGGAGTAAATTAGTATGTTTGATAGCATGATTAAGGGAGGTTCTCCCGAAACGACGCTGCTGTTTGTCACTGTATTGGTGTTCTAAATAAATAATTTTGATGCCACTTGCTTTGGACTTTGTGAAATTGACTTGGAAGTTGGAGGGGGCCTCCTATGTGCATTAGACTGCTGAGTGCTGGGCTGAACTGCTGTTGTTTACAGCCCAATTATAAACACACAAAAAAGTATCAAATACAAAATAGTATATTCAAAAAAACAAAGAAAGTTGTATCCTCACCCTAATATATAACACATGGGGAACACTTTGTATATGTCACAGTTTTTATGACAATTAACATCTAAGAAACATCTCTTAAAGCACTAAATTATTTTAAAATGATGGTACATGTACCATGTGACCCTAAAAGATATTAACAAGTAAACTGCCATATTAAATTATGATATTTAGACATTGGGGCATATTTTTCAATGTTCGAGCAGACATGAGACAAAGTAGTGCATCATGTCCGCCGCACATCGATAAATGCCGACAGCATATGCTGTTGGCATTTATCATTGCACCAGCAGTTCTTGTGAACTTCTTGTGCAATGCCGCCCCCTGCAGATTCGCGGACAATCTGCAGTGGGTGTCAATCAACCCGATCTTATTCGATCGGGTTGATTTCTGTCCGCCGACTCAGAGCAGGCGGACAAGTTATGGAGCAGCGGTCTTTAGATCGCTGCTTCATAACTTCTGTTTCCGGCGAGCCTTCAGTGGCATCAAGTTCCATATGGCGCTTGATAAATATCCCTCATTATGTTGAAAAAAAATAAGTTTATTATTTTACCAAGTAGTGATCTTCCCTCTGGCCCTTTTCTTTTCTGTAGTGTAGTGACGTTGAGAACAATCGCACTTGCTCTCTGCGTACTAGATCCAGCTATTTACAACAAATCTGCAGGTCTGCACGCCAGGAGTGCACAGCATTTGGGTGATACAGTGCGGGCGTTGCTGAACTGCATCATGCAATAAGTGAGCAAAGCAGCAACAATGCTGATTGGGTGATCACAGTAAGCATCACACAAAGAAAAAAAATAGTACATTGTGTGGGGCTGGTGGGGTTTTATGGTTTTATATATATATTCCCCAGGACTGGCATAGTAAAAAAGCAGTTTGATACAGTGTCACATGAGACTTTAATGCACAAAATAAGGGACTTTGTTTAGCTGAAAATGTTAGCTGATGGATAAATAACTGGATAAATGACAGGGAGCAACGAGTAGTAGTAAATGGATCATACTCAGATTGGACAAAGGTAATCAGTGGAGTCCCCCAGGGATCAGTACTGGGCCCTGTTCTTTTTAATATTTTTATTAAATATTTGGATCTAGGATTAAATAGTAACACCTCTATGTTTGCAGATGATACAAAGTTGTGTAAGGTCATTAGGTCAGAGCAGGATGAACTTGATTAACAAGGGGATCTACAAAAATTAGAAGTATAGGTAGGTAAATGGGAAAATCATATTTAGTATGGGAAAATGCAAGGTTCTATATGTTGGAAGTAAGAATAAGCAGGCAATGTATTATTTAAATGGCACAAGTCTTAGCCAAACACAGGAGGAAAGGGATTTGGAAGTAGTAATTGATAACTAGCTAAAGATGGGCTCACAATGCAGGGCAGCGGCTTCTAAGGCTAATAAGATACTAGCATGTATTAAAAGAGGCATTGATGCAAGGGAGGAAAGCAGAATTCTGTCACTATATAAATCCCTGGTAAGACCTCACCTTGAGTATGGAGTGCAGTTCTGGGGACCAATCTCAAAAAAAGAGATTGCAGACTTAGAAAAAATTAAAAGAAGGGCCACAAAGCTAGTAAGGGGAGTGGAGAATTTAAACTATGATGAGAGATTAGTTTTCTCTATAAAAAAGGTACTTGAGAGGTGACATCATTACTTTAAATAAATATATTCAAGGCCCATGTACAGAGATGGTAGAAGCTCAGTTTATTCCAAGAAAATTATTTGTGACAAAAGGGCACAATTTAAGGCTGGAGGAAAGGAGATTTAATCTCCCGCAACAGAACATTTTTTCACTGTAAGAGCAATCAAATTGTGGAACTCATTACCAAAGGTAGTGAATGCCAAAACCTTAGATACATTTAAACATGGTTTAGATACTGTTCCCTTTTAATGCTCAATAAACTCACTCAAGATAACTGTATTTAGAGAAGCAACACCCAAGGCCTTAGAATAATATATCATCCAAGGCTTTTTTTTTTTTAAACAAATTAACATCCTTTTATACTGCAATTGTTTTTCAATAGATACATTTGAGCTGTAATGTGCAGACAACAAGGTTATGGAGTATATTGTTTTGCGTTGATATTAGTTCAAGCTAATTAGCATATGTGTAGCAGAGTTAGCCTTGAGAAGTCAGCAGGTGCATTTCAAGTTCTGAGAATGAGAAAATCATTTTTTCAGAGCTAATTTAAATAAATAATGAAAGAATATTGCAGTTATTTCATTACACATAACACATTTGATATAAAATTCTTCTCTTTAAGCAAGCATCTAAATAAGAATCCATGAAGTCAATATAACACCATACCCTGTAATCAGTTTTAAACCTTATATTTTAATATCATTAAAGCAAGTTTACCATGGAAGCTGTGCCAAACTAATTCTCACAGTTTGGGAAAAAATAATTTGTCCTTAAAAGTAAGGTAAAGTCGAGCCCACTAGTTAAAGGATTACTTTCTTTTATAATTTTTAAGCTAAACAACTAACATATTAAAGTTAATAAACATTAATTAAAACCTACTGACCTATATTTTCTCCAAAACGAAGTTTCATAACGTTCTAAAAGTTATATCTTTTATTCGTCGATGATGTCACGTTATCCTGCCCACTATTTTCAGCACTGCGTGTGCGTGTTCAAAATACTTAAACCAATAACTTTGTGTTTAAAGCGCCATTTTAAAACCTAGGTATTGTAAGCGGATTGGTACAGAGCAAAGGATACCCACGGAGTGGGTTTGGAAAACAATTAAATTTGCAGACAAGATTTCTGATATACGGTAGAGATATGTTAATGAAATGCTATTGATAAAAAGCGTATTTGGGTAGTTAGTTAGTAACAGGCATAGAAAATATTTACTTACAGTGGCCCTTTAACGCTATCTTACATAGAATAAAAAATAAGCATAAGTTTCATTCATCTTTATTATCCTAATTGTCGTAATTACTTCTATTTCTACCTTACAAGTAGTCATCCGACACAAATCTTTCCTCCGCCCGCCACTTTGGAATAGTTGATTGACAGTGTAGATCTATATTAACGTCCAATTAGCTTTTTCCCCCCAGGGGGTCAGCCCATCCATTCCTACGTCACTAGATTCCTGAGCGCATGCGTTTTACTAGAATCATCATAGTTCCACCCGTGCTCGTTCGTGAGACGTGCATGCTCTGTGTGACCTGTCTTACTATTCAGCTGTGAATCTCAGAATAAGCATTGCATCGATCGTGCTGCGAGTGTTGGATCTGATATATTTCATTCCATTATTTGATTTTAAAACAAATAATTTTGATTTCACTTATAACTTTATTTCGTAAAGACCATTTTTAAATTAAATACTAACAGAAATTGTTATTAGCCTCATTGTTTGTAGTGCTAGCTATCTTTTTTTGGACATTACAAGTGCTATCTTTGCTTTTCAAATAATAATATATATAATATGCTTAAACTGCTTGTTTTTAATATTGAAAACATGATTTTGAAGCGCATTCTATTACTATTTTATATTTTATACACTGTAATTTAACCAAAAAAATTATTAAATTTGAATTTTTAAATCATAATTGCATTAGGATGTTAATAATAATAATATATATGTTCCAATTTCTGAATACTTACTAATTAAATTGAAGTAAACAAGTGTGCAAAAGGGGTTACATGAACTGTATGATGTTTCTGCAATTGCCGGCACTATAAAACTCAATGAATATTTTTGATAATGAATACTTTGTATTGTCGGAAAGTTGCGCATGCGCAGACGAAATCTACTTTGTGAACGCGCTTTCACCTGACGTAGAGAGCGGGTGGGACCGCTCTCTGGCATGAAACAGAGAAACACGGAAGTGGCATGGAGGCGGAGTTGGCAAATA